>NC_089582.1:33128119-33428119 GCF_019320115.1 Miscanthus floridulus | reverse complement strand
TTAATTCTGTGTGGGTGATGGGGTGCGTAATGATGCCCACGAAGTTTCTACAGAAAACTCTTTGCAAGTCCTTCTAATTTCTGATTGACCCTGGATTTAACTTGTCGAACCATTGGAGGGGCATAGTTTCTAGGGCCATGGGAAAGAACAAAGTCTTGATATCGTCGCCTCCTCCGGCTAATTCAATTGACTGTGAGTAAATCTTGAGCCACTGCCTTGGTTCGGTCTTGCCATCATATTTGGAGTGGTTGGACGGTTTGAACTTGTGGGGTAGTCGTATTGAAGCAAGTCTGCTTGCAAAACAGGGGAATCTATCGTGCGTTTCGGCTTCTTTGTATTCTGATTCGGCACTTCCTTCCTGCCAACTGTCATTTTGTTGAGAGTAGTTCTGTGGGGATGTCTGAATGGGAGCTTCGCTTCTGATCTTCCTTGCTTGTTCGATTCGGTAGTTTTGACTATGGTCCCTTCTACTTTCTCTATTGTGACTTCCACTCGGGCCAAGTCTCTCGAAAGTGGACTTCCTCTGATTTTGATCTTCCTTCCTATGAGATGTTGACCTAGCAGGTAGTCTCAAGTGGGTCCTTTCATCGTGCGTCCTTAGGGCTGCTGATCAGAGGAGGTCCCGGAGCTATTCTTGTTTTTCACTGGGAAGTGATGCCGCTCTGAGTTCTTCTAGTGCTTCTCGGATCCTATTGTAGGGTGTATTCGCCGTGCGTCTTTCTTCGGCTTCTTGTTCTAATTTTCTTCTATCGTAATCAGCCAGATCTGACTCATATTTGATCCAAGCTTCCTTGCGCTGCCTAGCACGGTGCTGGTGTCCTTGTTTCAATTTGTTTCTTCTTTCTCTGGCCTGCTTCTGATTCTTGGTGTCACCATCGTGCCCCTGGATAAAGGGTGATATGTTGGACTCAGATTCATCCGATGATCTGATGTTGGGTGCTTCTAGGGGAACCAATGGTGATCGAGGATGGCAAACCATGAATACTTCTCGTGCGTGAGTTGTTCTGTTATTGGTGTTGGTTTCCACACCGTCAGAGTTGTTGATTACTTTAGTAGAGGCTTCAAGGTCACAGATCGAGTCTCCTTCTTGGTAGGGTAGAATTGACGTCGTCGTCGTGCCGACTAGTTGGGTACTGCTGTCCTTAGGAACTAAACCTGGCCAGTGGATGATGTAGTCTCGAGATGTTATAGTCAGTACGAGACCTTCTTGAGCTCCTCTTAGTGGTATTCTAAACACCGGATCGAGGGATCCTTTAGGCCATGCCTGATAAGATTTTGCCATGTTGTGGAGTCCGAATGGAAAAGGACCCGACTTCTTGAAAAGACTCTGAGTGTATTTCGAGTTGTTTTCTTGATAGGCTGAGGCCGCGTTCTAGAGCCCTGTCGGAAAAGAACTCGGTCTCTCAAAAGAACTCGGTAGAGATTCCATCTTGGATGTGGAGCCTGAGTTTGAGTCGGTTATAGAAATCTACGAAATCTGAGTTACATCAGACATCACGAGCTGCGTGAATCTTCTAGTGAGTTGATCTATCGTAGTCACCGAAATGGAAAGGTCTTCATGGTTATCTGAATCTTTGAGGAGATGGCCTTGAAGCTTGCCATTGTCGTCCGCCTCACAGATCCATGAACCGAAGATGAAAGTTGATCCCGTCGAGAAGATCATGTTGTCAAGGTCCGTCGAGCTCTCGGATGCAAATTCGCCGAAAGCCCCTACCTAGCGCGCTAGCTATTAATGTTTTACCACCGATAGCCTGCCACAGGGGTACCCGGGGTAGTTTGTTCGGGCTTCAGCGTATGCAGAACTCGACGGTAAACGCAAGAGACAGTCGATTTATACTGGTTCGGACCCTCGATTATGATCGAGTAATAGCCCTACGTCCAGTCGGCATTAGCCTTTGCGTTGGATTGATTGTAAAGTGTTGTGTTCAATTGTCGTTCTGAACTCTCGATTTAAGGAGCCCTGCCCTCCTTTATATAGTTAGGAGGCCAGAGTCCTAGTTGGTTTACAATGTAGAGTCCTAGTAGGATTACAGGGTAGTATTACTACTATGATTACATGGGGAGAATCCTAGTTAGACTAGATCTTCTCTCTTCCTTGTGGGGTATCCTGTGGATCCCACATCGACAATCACCGACATGTCTATGTCGGGTCATCTTCGAGCTGCTGCTGCTGCCTCTGTTTGTCTGCCAAGTTCGGCCGAGCCTCGTGCTGCTTTCCTCCCTCCTTTTTCTATTTCTACTGTCAAGGAGGAGGCATCCCAGCTCCAGTCCGTTGTCGCCAGTTTTCCTCTCTCTCTCACGCGAGCGCACGTGGGTCCCACAGCGCTGCCCTCCCTTCTCCTCCTTGCCCCTCCTCGCACCCACGGTGCACCCGAGCCCCGTTGCTGCCGCACTGGGCCTGCTGCTCCCAGCGCCACCCCCTCCCTTCACCACTCTAGCGCTGCCCCTTCCGAGCTTCGTGTGCCCCGTAGCGCACGGCCGAACTACGCCACGCCCGCTGTCCTGCAGCACCACCTAGTCCATGCTACCATCGCCGCAGCCAGAGGCCGTGCATGGCTCTTTGCTTCCTCTCCCACACCGCCGTGTCTCACGCCCGCCGGTGCCGGCCTTCCCCGCACGAGCGCACGCGGACGTCCCTAGCTCTGTTTCACCGTGGCTCCTCCCGTGCCACCATGTCCATTTCCTTCGCCGCCCTACTAGCGTGGCCTAGTTTTTCCTTGCGTTGCTCCACCTCCAGCATCGGTGCTCCCTGCTACTCCACAGCCGTCACCACAGTCGCCTGAGCCCCCATCACCGAGTAGCCACGCCTCCCAATCGCAGCGCCTGATGTCGGTTTTCCCCCACCTCATGTGAGCGCACATCGGCTCTCAGCGCTGCCCCTCTCTCTGTTGAGCTAGGGCCTAGCGTGGGTGCAGCCGGACGTCCACTTGCTGTGCGGCCGTGCAACTCGTCCTCACCCGGCTAGGAGCCCGATGGATGGAGTCGGTGGCTGGTTCAGTTCCCTCCTCTACTTTGTATCGAAGGGGAGAAGAGGAGAAGATGAGAACGTGTAATTAGTAGTTTTTTGGGGGGTTAGGTGTGAAGACTGTGACTCACATGAACAGTAGGATAAGAAACAGATCGAAGCATAGGGCATTTTTGCAAAATGATGTCGCCGCCGCTGGGCTTCCCCTCGTGGGCTGGCCTGCTCGTGCTGGGCTGCCCGCACCTATTCTGCATCACGTGTGGTTGGTCACTGGGCCACTGACTGCTCCGCTGGGCCGCCGGCCGCGCGCGCCTATAGGTGAGCCACGCTACCTGGGCTACTGCCGCGCCTGGGCCGTGGGTGCGCGGATTTCCATCTGGGCCGGCCTGTCGCCATGCCGTCGGCCACGGCCTGGGCCGTCAGCTTAGCACCGCTTGGGCCAGCCTAGTGCCGCGCTGCTGGGCCGTGCCTGGCTAGCAGGCCGCGCGCACGGCTGCTAGGCCAGTTAGTTGTAGCCGACCCTCTTTCAGTTTTGAGGTATTTTCTAATTGAATGCTGAACCAGATTTGTAAAATCAATATAAAATGGTATAGGGATCCAAAAATGGTGAAACCAATTTCGTTAGTCTCCTAAAATCATGATCTACTTGTTAGTATATTTTGTTCACATAGTATGGTAATATTCTTGGAAGCCATATAATTAAATTAATGTACTTAATATTGCAAAAATATAAATTTGTAGGAATTGTTGTGATAAATTAGTAATAGTGTTGAATCTGGAATGTTTACAGTAGGCTCCTAGCAATATTAGGTACTCACTGCAATTTTTGTAGCTCCAGAATAATTAGTTTACTAGATTAATAATGACGCCCTATTTCGAATAATGATTAAATCGATAGAATGAAATAAGGAAACAACTTGGGTTTATATAACTAAAACATTCGTTGGGAAATAAAGCCTTATTTGCTAGCATGGATATGTAGTCTAAGTACGAACGTCGTTAGAGCAAGCTCGTTAGCTTGTGAGGCGTGATCATATTTCTAAGCGTCTCGGTTGTCGTTGATTATTTACATCTATGCATTTGCATCAATGCATATCATATAGGTACGATGATGGATCAACGGATCAATTGAAGGATGATTGGGGATCCAAAGATGGTGTAATGGTATTCTCTCTAGGAGATGATGCAATGGGCTTTCTATCCAGTTGATGGTGGATGATCTGAAGATGCAGATACTAACTTTTTAATATATATCTTACCTAGGCAAGCCCCGGTGCATAACCCCTACTTTTCTACGGTTTAAATTATATTTGTGCATTAAGTTTTAAGGAGTTGAATGAAACCCACTTGCATATATAAATCTTTATCTATGAGTCTTACTAGTATGACAAGATCGTGTAGATGCTATGCTACAGGACTTCGGTAGAAGTCAAGTGATTGCCTGTCACTCGCGAGAGATCGGAAATATATTATTGTATTATTATCACTTGGAAAATATAAATGGTAGAAAGGAAAATGGTGACCGGGCAAGGATATGGTTTGGGTATTAGTGGGTGTAAGAGGTTGTGTCACCGTGGATGTGGGGCATGGCTTGGTTACACTGTTTTCTCTATCCGTGTCGGTTAAGGACCGGTCGTTGCATAACCATCGAGGCAAGTCACAGATTTATTATCCCGAGCACATACTTGTGTATGGGCGCTTAAAAGACTTGTTGCTCTCTTGTCGTGAGTTCCGGCTCTTTCCGGACCGACTATCAGGGTTTTGTTTTGGTGGACGATGTCCTTGCACCGCACTGAGTCCGGGACTCAGAGGCGGGGGCTTAGAGTCCCAGTTTGGACGGGGACCTAGGACCCTAGGACAGGAGAGTGATAGGTTGGTCCTGCTTGTGCCTTGGGCACAAGCGGGGCGTGTGTTTTCGAGGTACCCAGCTGGGGGCATTGATTCGTGAATCGCTAGGAAATCCGGTATGGCTTGTCTATGGTCTAGCACCGTAGTACGAACTGAAGATGAAAGATGGAAGATGGAAAAAGGAAATCTGATTGTTTACCACCTGCTTGAAAGTAACACAGGTGCTTACATAGAATGATTAGTTAATGAACTAATGCGGCTATTAATAAAAATCGAATATAAGGACGCACTCTTAGTAATGCTTCCTGCAAATGCAATAAATCCACAAGCCAGATAGCCTTGCATATCCTTAGAGTCTTTTCTTTTCTCCTATCGGGTAAGTTTTGCTGAGTACAATTGAGTACTCAGGGTTTTATTTTCCCTGTTGCAGGTGACAGGTGGAGGCTAGAGCTGACCTTTGTGTGTGGATTCCTCCTGGTAGGCTTAGAGAGGATTTCCTTTACGCTGCGATCATATTTTTTATTTACAACTCTCACTAAATATTTTTATAAATGAAAGTTTTATAATCTGTTGTCATCATTTACATATCAATGTTTCATCATCCCATGAATGGATAATTATTTCCACTGTAATTCTGATCATATTTTTATATTTCGTTGTCCAATTAAATTATTTATAAACTCTGATAGGATGATTACATTCCGCTGTTAAATAATAAATATTATACTCTGATATTATATTAAAAGTGATGTAAGAAATGGTTAAATGTTGTAAGCTTTATTCTCTCATTTGTGATCCTGATGGCAAAAATATGGATTTTCGGGTTCTTTCCTAGGGTATGCCCGACGGAACCTAGTAATTTAGTGTTCTTCCCTGAGTACTTAGTATCTAATGGAAAGAGAGCGCTCCTAAGAGGCATTATATTAGGCGGTTCTGCGGCGACCTCCACGCTCGAGCTTGGTGAAGTGCTCGTCGAAGCAGCCATGGCCGGCTATTTATAGCCGTGGTTGAGGCGGTTCGGCAGGGGAAATATCTTCGGCAACGGAGATCTTTTCCGGCAGCCATGGCAAGGCGACAGTTGGGATGGCACAGTAGGTCAGCGACAGCGGCGACAACTTCACAGTGCGCTAGCTGACTTCCTGGAGAAGAGGAAGCTGACGGCCTGGGTCTGACGGCCTGGGTCCACATGTCGGTGAAAGAAGGGAAGGGAAGGGATAGCTGCTGCGCGCGACGCGGAGACGACGCGGCGTCCACGCGGTTAGCACGCTGTGAACGTGGCAACGCAGTGCGGCGCGGCGCGGACAGGGCTCGTGCATGACCGGCCAAGGCTGATGCTGGGCCAAGCCCATTCGGTGGGAACTGGGCTGGGCTGTGCCCAATCGGCAAAAGGGAGCAGTACACAGTAGACATTTTTGTATTTTGATGCAACCATGTATGTATATATGTATATGCATTATTCCTTTTTGTAAATAATAAATAAGTAAAGTAACAATGCATGTATATATACCTATACGATGTATTTGCTAGTTTCAAGAATATGTATATTCTAGCTTAAGGAATGCAATATAATATCGTATCCATGATATAGCCCTAAATATTTACGAAAATGTAACTAGTGTATCTAATTCGATATATTTCCTAGATATTATGTATTGCTTTATAACTATGATAGAAATTAAAAGTAATGATTTCATATGTATAGAAATTAACTAAATGTAGATTGAGAAGGGAATATTAGAAGGAATAATTAAACCAATATTTTATTAATGCGACGGCTATTATGATTCCTAGTTAATTAAGAAAAGAATAAAATATTATTTATACCTATGATGTATTATCTACTTCTATAATATAAAGAAAAGGTCTTAAATAATTCAAGAATGCAATTGGTAATTAAGGGAAGTTAATTTGGTGCCGCAATTAAATTCCAGAAAAGCAATCATACAAGCATGCAAGCAAACATACAAGCATTCAAACAATCGTGCAAGCATTCATTCAACCAAGCTGCACGCAACGAAGCTTAAATGCGAAGCGATTTCTCTAATCTTAGAAAATATTCCAAGCGCTACAACTAAATCCTATGAGACATAGAAATGCATATGGTGGATTTTGGTGCAAGGATTTTGGAAAACATTTTCTTTTGAAAATGGTTTTGTAGAAAATAACCTAATCAAGTTTTAATTGGATGTAAATTTTAAAAGTTCAAATTTTTAGTGGTTTTTAACATAAGGCAAAAACACGGGTGTTACAGGAAGGCCCAGGCGTAGCGCCCGCAGCACCTATGCTACCGCTACCGAAGAACCCTACATCGAAGAAGACGCTACGAGGGTTCAGCCTATTGTGACCGAAGAGGAACCGGCGCAACAACCAACCCCAGAGCAAGTGCTCCAACAGCTCCTAGATCAGCTGCAGAGTATGCAGTAGGAGAGAGATAGGTTGGCGGCAACCTTCGCTGCAAACCAGAGGGCAATCCAAGCATCACTATAGGCAGCGGAGATCAGGCAACAGCTGGCTGTCCTGCAAGCCGAAATACAAAGCATGCAACCCAACCAGCCTCCTTCCAACACACCCAGTCAGCCCCATTCAGCAAATCAAAGCCAACCCAACCCTTCACCAGGAATGGCTGCCCAACTAACCTTCGGCACTCCTTACACCTTACCAACGCCCCACAGAGCTATAGACTCCAAATCCCCATTGGCCGAAGGAATTCAAAACTCATCATGGCCTTCTTCTTATAAACCAATTACCCTACCCAAATTCAAAGGGAGATCCGATCCGTGACAGATCATCATGAGTTTCGAGACAGTTGTAGCCTCCGCATGCAGAAATAACACGGTCTTGGCCAAGTCATTTGTTATTGCAGCCGAAGGCGATGCTTTGCCATGGTATTCAATGTTGAGGCCAAGTTTAGTATATTCATGGGAGGACCTCCACGATAAGATCATCGCAAACTTTAAAGGGTTCACCACCGAGTCATTAACGTCAATGGACTTATTTTAGTGCAAGCAAAATCAAGGCGAAGCCCTAAGGGATTATTTTTAGAGATTCGTGCAGCTCAAAGCGAAGGCACCAAATCTTCTAGAGGATATGGCAATTGAGGCAGCAATCAAAGGTCTCCGCATCGGAGCCTTGGCAGCTCATCTACCTCGGGAGAAGCCAACCACCATAGAAGAGATATACAATGAGTTTGAGAAGTATTGCAGGTCAGATAATGACCTTCATTGAAGGATACAATAGAAATGCACAAAGAGGCAACAGAAGTCAAGGCCAGTCACAGCCTCAGCAACCACCAGATCAACAAGTTTTAAATATAGAGTAGTAAGGGAACAACCAACAACGGCAGCAAATGCCAGAGGCAACAACAGATGAAGCACCACATAAGCAATACGAAGGCAAGAAATACAACCAAACGAAGAACTAAAACAAAAACCAGGATCCAAGACAGCGAAGGTAGTATTGTTTCTTACATGGAGAGAACAAAGGGCACATCACAAGAGATTTAGATGCGAAGGAAACTCAAGAAAGGATAAAGAATAGGGCAAACCCTCAACCTCTGCAACAACAACCTGCTATAGAAGTCAACCACACCTTCACTGCACCTTCGCAGCAGCCATATTGCCCAATATATCCAAGTCTTAACTCCAGTCAAATCCACCCATCCACCTTAGCAGTCACATACTACCCTAACTTTTTACCTACATGGCAACCAAGTACCCAGCAACAAGGGTAGGCTAGTAATCAGCGTGCAGAAGCCAACCTTACTTACGTAAAACCACGGCCTTCGCACATAACATTCATAGAGACAAACCAGCTAGCTCATGTTCACAATAGACAACTTGAAGCATTACCTCCACCACCACCACCACCGCCATAGCTAGTTGCGCCCAAAAATGAGCCCAACCTAGAAAATCAGCTCAACCCTCATACACCACTACCCACCATTGGCATGATACTACCAATAGCCGGAGGCTCTTTAATGGAATTCTAGACAAAGCAAAAGATAGATCATCTCAGGTTTGTCAACAACATAGAAGTGTAGGGCCCAGTATGGTGCATAGACTGGTCGAAGACACCCATCACATTCTCAGAGCAAGACTTGCAATTGGAAAGCTATCCCCACACTGATGCTATGGTGATCAAGGCGTATATAGCAGGTTGGGAAATTAACAAGGTCCTGATAGACTCTGGGAGCTCAGCAGATATCATCTTCGTTAATGCCTTTGATCAGATGAAGTTAAGTAGAAGCCAACTACAGCCTTCGGACTCCCCATTGATTGGCTTCAGAGGAAAGAAAATTGACGCATTAGGAAAAATCTCTCTGCCAGTGTCCTTCAGAGGTCAAGAAAATGCAAGAACCGAGTACATAACCTTCGACGTAGTAGACCTCTACTATCCATACAATGCCATTTTTGGCAGGGGTTTGCAAACAAGTTCAATGCAACAATCAATATGAGCTATTCGTGCATGAAAATACCCGCTTTGCATGGCATCATCATAGTCCACGACAGCCAGAAGGAGGTAAGAACCATAGAAAGAGCCATCTACAAGTCCTAGTGCAACGTCAATTCCATCAAGACGGTGAGCACCAATGCGCTGGAGCCTCCTGATATGCCGAAGGACAAAACAGATCTCAAGGACCAAGAAGAAACAAAATCGATCCCCCTAGAGAATGTGGTGTCGGACAAAAAAGTAATTATCGGAGGCAAACTTTCAAAGGATGAAGAAGCAAAACTAATAGAGACCCTAGCCAAAAACAAAGATGTCTTCACCTGGTCAGCCTCTGATCTGCAAGGAGTTAGCAGAGACATAGTTTAGCAATCACTTGACTTGAATCCAAAAGTAAGGCCAAGAAAGCAGCGGCAAAGGAAAATGTCAGAAGATAGAATTCTGGAGGCGAAGGTAGAGGTCTAGAGATTGCTAGATGCAAATGTTATTAGAGAAGTCAAATATTCAGAATGGATGGCAAATGTAGTACTGGTGCCAAAGAAAAATGAGAAAATGAGAATGTGCATAGATTTCACAGATCTAAACGAAGCTCGCAAAAAAGACCCGTTTCCACTACCAAGGATCGATGCCTCCATTGATAAGGCAGTGGGATGAAAGCGCTTTTCACTCCTGGATTGCTACTCAGGATATCACCAAATCTGGCTCAACAAAGAAGATGAGTAAAAGACATGTTTCACTACTCCCTTTAGAACTTATTGCTACATCAGAATGCCCGAAGGACTAAAAAATGTAGGTTCAACCTTCGTCAGAATGACGAAGGAGGTTCTTGGCCCTCAGTTGTAGAAAAACATTATAGCTTATGTTGATGACATTGTAGTAATGAGCAAGAATGAAGAAGATCACATAGTAGATCTAAAAGAAACCTTCGCCAATCTCAGGGAAGCAAGCCTCAAACTCAACCCAGAAAAGTGCGTCTTCAGTGTTAGCAGAGAAAAAATGCTGGGGTACATCATAGGGCACGAAGGCATAAGGGCAAACCTAGAAAAAACAAAAGCCATAATCTCAATGGTTGAACCATCAACCAAAAAGAAGGTCCAAAAGCTCACCGGAAGGATAGCAGCGCTAAACAGATTTATCTCAAAATCGACAGAGCATAGCCTCCCATTCTTCAAAGCTCTAAGAGGTAGAGACAAGGTGCAATGGGGGCTCAAACAATCCGAGGCTTTCTAGCAACTCAAAAGCTACATAGCCGGCAAGCTCTTAGTGATAGTACCAGACCTGGAGGCACCACTATTGTTATATGTCGCAGCGTCCGACCATGCAGTTAGTGGGGTGCTAGTTCAAGGAAGAAGAGTCGAAGCTCATTCAACAGCCGGTCTAATATATCTTAGAAGCTCTATCAGGAGCTAAGTTGAACTACATGGAGATTGAAAAAATAGCATATGCTGTCCTCATGTCATCAAGAAAGTTGAAGCATTACTTCCAAGCACACAAGATCATAGTACCTTCATCACAACCGCTTGGAGACATATTTAGCAACAAAGAGGCCTCTGGAAGAATAGGGAAATGGACAACTGAGCTATCCTAGTTTGAACTCAATTTTGTGCCAAGAACAGTAATCAAATCACAAGCATTAGCAGACTTTATGGCAGACTGGACACCTTCGGCACATGAAACACAACAACCCCAAGCCCAAATCTAGACACTCTACACAGATGGAACCTAGGGGCATATAGGAGCCGGAGCCTCCGCTGTATTGATAGCACCATCAGGCCTCAGAACAAAGTATGCAGCAAGGCTAGAATTTAAAGCAACAAATAACATAGCAGAATATGAAGGCCTCATACTGGACCTCAACAAGGCGAAGGCACTCAGAGCAAAAAGGGTACTAGCAAAAATTGACTCCCAAGTTGTGGCTGGACAAGTCGAAGAGGAGTATATGGCAAGAGAACCTAAGCTGGTCAAATATCTGAATATAGTAAGGGAACTTGAGCAGAGGTTCCAGGGATTCACCCTAAAGCACATACCAAGAGCAGAAAATTCAAAAGCAGATGAGCTAGCGAAGGCAGCAGCAAATAACCTGCCCCTTCTAGAAGGAACATTCTACTAAGTTTTACGAGCACCAGCAACGCAAACAATAGCGAAGGCATTGAAAATAGTCCTAGTCACTAAGTCCAAAGACTGGAGGCAGTTGATAATAGATTGCTTGAACAATGTGCATCACCAAGAATATGAAGCAAGCACAGCAAGAATGGTAGCCAGAGCAAGAAGCTACACACTGATAGATGGAATGTTGTACAAGAAAGGGGTTGTTCAACCACTACTCAAATGCATAGCTTAGAGCGAAGGCAAAGAGCTCCTCCAAGAAATCCACTCAGGGATATGCGGCTCCCACATCGGTCTAAGAGCATTGTCTGCAAAGGCAATCAGGCAGGGATTCTATTGTCCCACGCACATCAAAGATGCAGAGCAAATTGTCAAGACATGTCAAGCATGCCAAAGCACATCCTCACATCAGTCAAGGCCTTCAGCTGCAGTACAACTCATTTTGCCCACTTAGCCATTACAAAGATGGGGTATGGACCTTGTCGGGCCACTACCACCTTCGCAAGGGGGAACAAATTTGTAGTAGTAGCAATCGAATACTTCACAAGATGGATTGAAGCCAAGCCACTAGCAACAATCACCTTAGAAATAGTGAAAAAGTTCTTCTGGCAGAGCATAATCTGTAGGTTTGGAGTACTAAGAACCCTAACAGTGGACAATGGGAAACAGTTCGACTCAGACAAATTCAAAGAATTTTGCCAAACCATGGGCACAAAAATAGCTTTCGCATCAGTCTATCATCCAGAGTTAAATGGAGCGGTAGAAATAGCTAATAGAGTAATATTCTCAGCAATCTCGAAGACCTTATTTAACCTCTGCAAAGGCAAGTGGGTAGAGGAACTACCGAAGGTAGTGTGGTCCCACAACACCACAGGATCTAGGACAATAGGCTTTACACCATTCAAGCTCCTATATGGTGAAGAAGCAATGTTACCTGAGGAGATCAAGCATCAGAGCTTTCGAGTGATGAAGCAGGCTTTGGCATAAGATGAAGAATATTTAAAAGAAACAATCAAAGGCACAAGATTGGAAGCAATAGAAAACATCACCAAGTACGAAGAACAAACTAGGCAGTGGAGAGACAGCCAAGTAATCAGGAAGTCATTCAAGACAGTGACCTAGTCCTAAGAAGGAAGCCCAATGCAGCCAACGCAGGAAAGCTCCAACCTAAATGGGAAGGTCCATAAATGGTGAAGGCCGCCGGAAGACCAGGGTCATTCTACCTAACAGATAGTGAAGGTAAAACAATGACTCACACCTGATATAATTGTAAAGAGGTGGCCTCCATGAAACTATAAGCATAGGTCACCCCACCTCTCTTCTCCTAGTTTGTCGCCTTTTCTTTACATTTCACAAAAAGGGCATGTACTCTTTTCCTCACAAAGGGGGCTCCTAGCGGAGGTGAGGTTTTTGATGAGGTAGGACCCATGTAAAAACCCTCTAAAGTATAAAGAGGAATTCCCCCAGGAATATTATGCAAAGCGAAGGTCGAAAGTGGCTAGCAACGGAGCCACAACATTCGACAAAAACAATCATTACAAGGAGGACCTTCCACCGCATAAGTTGAAGGCTCCAAAAGCGTGGAACGACCTCCATGGCTAAATCAGCCCGCAACCTTGACAAAGCCCTGTCCACAATCAGGCATCAAGGATTCTTCAAAAAGGCCAAAAGGCCACAAAACCCTGACAAAGACCTACCTTCACCGTAGGCATCGGGTGGGAAAACACCTGGCGAAGACCTATCCATATCAGGCACCAGGTGACAATTGGGAATTAATGGCCAAAGTACACAGAATTAAAGAACCAAAGATACGCCAAGTACAAAGAAATCCGTTAATTTTATATGACCTTAAAGTGTATCTAAGCATTAAACCCCGACCAACCACCAAAATTAATTAGATCGTACAAGAACTAGACTATAAAACACAACCCCCCCCCCCCCGCACTAGCCTCAGTCAGTATGTTACCACACCACTAACTACAAAGAGCGCCAGGGGGAAAATCAAGGCAACCAAAACTCACCACACTATAGAGCAAGACAAGAGAGCCATGGAGGCCGGAGTTTCTTTAAAAATGAGAGAACAAAAAGATACCATGCGAAGACTCATAATCACAGCAGCTTGCATAGCCCAGCGAAGGCCATGGAGAGGTAGTACGCATCAACCACATGGTGTTGTACAACCTCCACGGGGTGTTGCATAACCACAGTCTGGCAGCAAGCGGTCAGTATCAGAGGTTGTGGAAGGGTATCGCACGAAGACTCGTAACATCCCTCCGCAACTGAAGACACCGACCACTGTAGCCTAGCATCAACCATGTTCGACGGGAGGGCAGCTGCTCCAGCATGGCTGAAGGCAACAGTAAAGCAATCTAGGCGCAAGCAAAGGCAATGTCCAAGAAAAGCTTCATCAACCTCCGTTGCTTGCTCAAATTGCTCTGTGGCCACTGGAGAAGCGTCAAGATTAAAGACAAGCGCCTCCAATAAGTGCTCAAATTGTGCCAAAGCCTTCATAACATCAACAAGATCAAATACGAGCACTTTAGCTTCTCCACAGCGATGCGCTAGAGCATCCCTGGCCAGAGCAACAAAGCAGACTCTGAAGCTTTCGCAAGGCGCACAAGGTCAAAAACAAGCGCCTCAGCTTTTTCGCATGGACGCGCAAACTCGTACTCAGCGTCGACCAGAGAAGAGAGAAGCGAAAACAACAGCAAGAAAATAAGCGCCATCTACTAGAACCCTTCGGCATAGGTAACAATTGTAACCAGATTCTTCAATGAAACAAGTATCCAACCAATTATTTCAAGCTGACTTTATTCCAAGAAAACAAACATATTACAACAGAGCGCATTACAAGCGCAAACAATACAAACACAAACACAGTATTACAAAAAGCCCAAAGGCAATAACAAGGCAAAAACACAAAAGGCATCGAACCTTGAAAGCAAAAATTACAAAGGCGCAAAGGCCAACCAAACAATTTGCTATAAGTTTAAAACTAAACCGGTGGTCGAGGTCCTTGCCAAGTCACTGACCTAGTGAACTCTACGCGTTCATCATCAATTTCATACGATACGAAGGCAAACATTTCAACAATAGAAGGTCTGGGGAAACTTTGACTCCAATAATCCCACAGTTCACCACTAATATAAATACCATCCTGGAAAAAGGTCAAAGGTATCACGTCCTGCACAGGCCCAAAGGAGGAAACTTGCGTAGGACAAATTTATAGTTAAAACTTAATGGGTGAAGGCACCAGCAAACTAACAAAAGTCATGATATACACAAAGGATGAGTGTCTGCAACACTTCACTACAGACCAAACCTAAAAAACTAGTAACTAAAACCTAGACACTACACCTCTGGACTAGCAGAAGCAGAGGCAGCTTCCCCCATCTTCTTAGCACTAGCACCACCCAAAGGAGCCTTCGGGGTCGACACCTCCCTAGCCTTCGAACTTGGTGCCTCTGAAGTTTTACGTGCAGCCTCCGATTTCTGCAACTCCTAAAAATAGCATAGAAATTGCAAACACACAAAAACATAAGATGCATAAATGTACCAAAGAATCACAAGCCAAGAAGTAGACAAAGGAATGAAACCAACCGCAGCACGCCACGCCTCCACCATTGAGCGAGCCTCCGCCCGGCCAAACTTCACCTAGAATGACTTCATAAAATTATGGACGGATCTTCTGATGCCTTAGGAAGTCACTCCAAGCTCGGCTAGGCCTTCAAGGTCCTTCTCCTCTAAGCCTTCGATGTGCGAGCAGCCGTCTTGTTTTAGTATCTTGGAAAAATTGGTAGCGGAGGCCAGTGCCCCAAAGTCGATCGCCCCGCCAACAAAGTCATGTATCTTGGCAAAATTGGATTTCAGCCAAGCTAAGATGTTGAGCGCCGAAGGCTCCTCAGGTAAAGAAGAGGTGGCACCCCCAAACTGGCCAAGCGCGCCGATGTAAACCTCAGCCACAGTCAGTCCAACAGCCTTGGCATCCTCCAAGTGCTTAGTCAAAAGGTCCACTTGTGCCTTGAAGGCTGCGCTGGATTCCCTTTCCGCATCCACCTCCTTACGGAGGTTCTTGGCCGTTTCATTCGCCTTCAGAGCATGCTCGACAGCCAACTGTTCAGCAGCCTTCGCACCCACAAGATCCTTGCTTAGGGACTCCACCTTCCCCTGCAAGTTCTCAAGATCAGCTCGGGCCACGCGAAGGCCCGCGACATCTCCCACAAGTCGGGCCTTCTCGGCCTCAAGAATCTCCACCTCCTTCTTCAGGGCCTCAATGGCCAAGTTGTGGTCAACCACCTCTTCCATGCTGTGTTCTTCCAGCGCCTCCATGAGATAATGGATCTATCAAGACGAAGGTCAACTATAGCATAGTATAAAAAGATAGAACAGGCAAAAACAAAAATGCACCACACACTGCTGCTCCAAGTTGTACCGTAGCAGCTTGAAGTAATCTACATTCTTCAGATGGTGGCGAAGGCGACCTAACAGCAAGAAAATGTAAGGAAGGTAAGACCAAAAGCAAGAAACAAAAAATAGAAAAAACTACCTCCTATATCATTGTAAACAGCCTTAAGGCACTCCGCCCACCCACTTATCATGTTGTCGGAAATCCCTGAAACAGCAACCAAACATCAGCAAAACACGAATAAAACAAAGATAGCATAGAAACAAAAACAAGAAACGAACATAACCTTCGCCACCAGCCTAGCCTAGGCTAGATGGACCAAGAACCATGCCTATAAGCGGAGGTCTCGGGGGGGGCTCCCAAACCAATCCAAGCGAGATCCTAGTCCGCAGGCTTAGTCAAGTCCCCGATAACCTTCATCAGATCAGCTGAAGCAATCAAAGTAAGTAAACTCTAGGCACAACTCAAAGGAAAAAGCCAAGCATAGCAAAAATCAAAGGACCACTCACCCAGAAACAAGGGGCTCAGAGCAGCAACCGTAGCACTGTTGGTGGTGCTTAACTCACATTTCTACCACCAACATTTCAACAAAATAAAACAAATATGAATACCAAAACTTAGAATTAGGGTTTACTACTCACATTTTCCACGAGTTTTGGTATATACATGTTTTGCAGGCGCAAGTATGAAAATTCACCAAAATGCACAAACTAGAAGGCGCATTCAAGCAAAATAGAAGCGAAGCGCATCCAAACCTCAGACTTGGGCTAGAATACCATCGTGACAGGGGTCTAGATCCACCAAGAAGCCCACACGCCAAAGGCGGTGGCCAGTGCATAGCCCTGGGTGCGGCCGCACCACCCTAGCTCTGCCTAGCCCCACCTTTCTCTAACGGTGCATTCAATGCACGGGGAGGCGGTTGCGTGCGGTGTTTCCTAAAATACCTGAGCAAACCAACCATCCTCAAGATATAAAAGGAGGCCCCCTCTTCACATTTCAGATCATCAAAACACAAGAGAGCAAGAGAGAAGAAGGGCTTCATTCCTACCTAGGCTTTAGCTAGAATTAGAATAGGGAGTGAGTGAGCTACGAGTTGGAGGAGTACTAGAATGTCGGCTACCTCTACTTCTTGTACTTGATGACCCTAGTACATCGAGTAGACGAAGTGCCGAGGTTGTCGGCTCCCTCTACACTTGTACCTCAATGAACCAAGTACTACTTGGAGTATAAGGTTCGTGTTTATCTTGGGTGTTGAGTTCTTAAGAAAAGTTATCTTTGATCATTATTTTCTTGTAGGTTCATCGTCTGTCCTCATGACGAATACTCTAGTAGAAGGGTCCTGATAAAGACAGATAACCCTTGCATGCACGCTAGAGTAGTAGTCAATAGCATAGACGTGGTGTCTAGGCTTGAGGCTACCTTCGTTTGCCTTGTTCCCCACGGTTGAGGGGTAGGCGGCAGGTGATGATAGCCCTGTCCATCCCTTGTAATCCCCCATGTTCGGGTTCAACGTAGAGCTATAGGCTAGGATCATCTGGCAGACCAGGTGTGCTCTAGTGCCCAAAGCAAGTCTGTAGTGGCAAAGCTATCTTAACTTTGGATCTCTATCCTTAAAAAACCTCACTACCCGAGCTATCCTTCTTCTTGCTATCTTGGGCGAACTAGCTAAGAGGCTTTACACATCCGTTCCTTTGGGAAAATACGATACCCTGAATACTTCCGGGTGAAGTGCTACGATGGTATATCCGTGCGCTTGCATATTCTTTCGCTTACGCTAAGAAATACCAACAGGCACCAGCATCCTCGGTATGGCGCACCGTGGCCTAAAATACCACACTCTGGAAACAAGCAGCTGGAGAGCGTGTCTCCGCCTCGTCCTTGGACACCTCCACTATTGGAACAACCGTAGGATGGCGGTGGTCCACACTATCGGCCTCCTCATCTTTTGGTGGGGGAGCGTTACCACCACCAACGCCTTTGCCCTTAGTGTCGGACAATTCATCACCCAAAACATTGGGCATGGGCGCCACAGCGGAGGGCTCAGTAGTAGGACCGCTACCCATTCCATGGAGAGCAGCCTCGACAAAGTTGTCACCACCAAAATTAGTAGAGGTAGCAGAGCGCTAACCCTCCGTCCTAGCACCGATAGAGGCCAAGCCTCTGCCAATGCTCTCCGCGACCTCCTCATCGGCGTCAGTAGAGGCAGCAGCGGAGGTGGCGACAGAGGCAGCAGCAGAAGTGGCCATGGTCTTCTGTTTCTTACTAACAACCTTAGGCACGTTAGTCCCCTTTCTCTTCTTCACCTTAGCCACAGCAGTCACGTTCTTAGTGGCAGCCTTCTAGCCTTATCCTCCAGCGACTTATGAACCTTCGTAGGGACATCATGCTCCTCATGGTGGATCCCGAGCTCCTCAAAGACATGATTGAGATGGGGCATTGTACCAGTGATGGCCCTACGCGCCAGGTACTCCTTATCAGACATCTCGCCGAGTATTTCTCGAGCCCCCGCCTCTGCAGACTTCATGACCTTTTCAGCAGACCTGCCCTCCTTAGGCTGAAAATAGAACCAGGGAAAGGGAACCCAACTCCTTCACCAAAGATAGGAAGGTTGACCATCTCAATAGTCATGGTAGGTCTATTAATGCCAATCGGCCAGCAGTTAGTCGCCACCATTTCCTCCACCAGATCCCGGCCTTTGGAATAAAGATAGACCAAGGCAAAAGCCTTATCACAGGCTTCATGCCCCTCAGCAGTCCCTAGCCCAGGAGTCCCTTGTGTCGAAGGCTTCATTGGAGTCATAACAGAAGCCAACGGATAATGGGTGTGTTTTTCCCTTTGCTATCTATAGAAGTCATATCGCCGGTCCTGACATAGAACCAATACTGCATATAGTCTTTATTTCACTTATTCTTCTGAGCAAAAGAAATTTCCAACTTCTCCCCTTTCTGATTCCTCTTGGGCATAAAAGTGCATCACCCATACTGGGCTGTCAACTAGCCTTCGCCCACCCGCTTAGGCTGACGCTGGAGCTCGTAGTACTCGTAGAAGGTACCAACATTGGGCTTCACACCATAAGACCAGCAGGCCCAATAGAACTTACTCAAAGTAATGATACTATTGGGAGTGAGATGATGCAGTTGTACCTCGAACGCTTCTAGGACTTGACGAAGGAAGCGGGCCGCTGGAAAGCGAAGGCCACAAAGGAAAAACTCCTTGAAGACCATGGCATCAGTAGCTTGTGGTTTAGGAATCATCTCTCCTTGTGGAGGCTTCACCTTAGCCTCACCGAAGCAACCAACTCTTCGCAACTCCTCGATCATGTCCTTTGTCATGAGCAAAGGCCCAAAATTCCATGTCCTAGATGAGACAGCCATGTCTTCTGCCTCCTCGGCCGTTATCAAGTCAGCGATGGAGGTCTCAACACTAGAAAGATCTTCCTCAAGCCCCTGCGCCTCCGCACTGGCAACCATGCACTCCTCAAAACACGCAGACTACCCACTCGCTCTAATGCCGAGAAGACGGCGATATGGACCAAAGAAAGTAGCCCGGCGCGGAGGAGGACTAACAGGCGAAGCCACTTCCAAGACTTAGGAACAGCAGAAGGAAGCGAAGGCCGGCGCCAACTAAGCGAAGGCTAAGGGAAAAGGAAAAACCTAGAAAGCAATGGCAAGCGAAAGTGATAGCTCAGATGGGGATGGGGGAGCCTTCACCTACCCCCCCCCCCCTTATATAGCCAGTGAATCGGCACTTCAACTTCCGCTCCGCAACGCGTCGGTTCCAGAGCCGTCGCAACCAATCAGAAGAAAGCACGTCATATGGGATAGGTCTGACATAGCGCATCCCAGGGGGAAAGGAGGGAAGCCTCCGCCCATGTATAAGCCTCTACAGCTCAACAATCACGAAATGAAGTTGAGGAACAAGGCCTGCCTGCATCAGACCATGCCCTCAAGGGGGGAACTGTTGGGACATGAATATGAGCCGTGGATGTCTGTGCGCAACACAGCAAAAGGGACTAACGATTAACCAATTCCTAGAGTGATGTGCAGGACGGTGAGCCAGAGACCTTCGCTCCCGCACCTCCGCCCAGTGAAGGTTAATGGGCCATAGCGAAGGCCTGTAAGGATGGCCCGAGGCGGAGGCTCTTACGGTATCAGCGAAGGCCATGACCCAGGTAGCAAGACGGGAACTCAGGTGAGAGTTTCTTGGACAGAGGTCACAGAGGGCTCACGAGGACCTACGCCGGGAAGGAAGAAGCTCCCGGAGGCAATGCAACGCTGGGCCGTGGGCCGTCTGCAAGCCCGCAGGCGTGGCCCAAGAAGCAGAGGCGGTTCGGGATGAGAGTACCTAGATTACCCCTAGCAGTTTGTATTGGCAAGGTGATATTCCAAAAATGTGCCTTAGCTGTCTTAGGGCAAGAATGTAAAGAAGGAAAGTGGCCAACAGTGTACTATAAAAGGGGGACTTGAGCCCTGTGTAAGAGGTTTGGTGAATATATTTATGAAACCCTAATTCTGCCTAGGCCCACCTACCATCTTCCTAACCTTCGCCTAGGGCACCCGGCTGGGCAAAGATCCCTCCACGTCCTATCCGGTGGAAACCCGGTTTTCCAACCGAGCTAATGAAAGATACAGTAAGCACAAGAGTTTCAACTTAACTGAGGAGAGAAAAAATCCATAGTAGATGATAAGAATAAAATTTAAAAAAATCAAAATTTAGTTCATGACTTCATAAGATACATGATTCAACAAGATCCACCATGATTAATGGTAAGGTTTCAAAGTAATTGCATATCTAAAATATATAGAGGTTCCATGTAAAGGAAAAATATGGATACAGATATAAAAAATGTATATTAGTTGTTTGAAAAAATAGTATTAATAAGTTTATGATAACTAGATATAGATGACAGAGTATCTATTATGTCTATTATGTTAGAAATAGAAAACATATAATTTAATATAAGTAATTATTTATTAGCCAAATGTACTCACTCAATTCCAACTTATAAGATGTTTTGAGTTTTGTAAATACATAGTTTTTACTTTACATTTAGATATATTGTTTAGAGTCGGGTTGATGGACTAGTCTACACTATAATACATCAGTTAAAATAAATCTACAGCCACACAATAAATGTCTGCTCCACAGTCATGGTCTATGCTACATCCACACTCATGAATGCACGTAGAAAATATAACACCATCAAAACGGATATACCAGATTATCTCTTAGCCATTCTCTCTCATTACTCATCCAAATCCGACAGCTCATGTTTAGTGTGTCTACCCTCCATCGCCCTTCGGACGATCGCCCACCCCGTGTGCCGCCCGTGCCCGCCGCGGTTCGATTCCTGGCGGCGGCCTATCAATAAAAAAAAAAGAAAACAGCCTCCCGATGCTTCTCCTCCTCGCACATCTAGAACGCCGCTGCCGCTGCCGCCCTTGCTCCCGTCGTGGTGCCTCCTCCTCCCTCTGCCCCACTGCTTCCTAGCCACCTAGTGCCTCCCCCGACCACGGCGAGGTCGCGCTGAGAGCACCGTCCTCAACCCCCGCCGCGAGGTCGCAACCGCCCAGCGACGTGGCTAGCCCCCGGCGGGCGGAGTTGCAGCCGCGGCCGTGGCTGGCCTTGCAGCCCCCTGGGCGGCTCCGTGGTTGGCGGCGCGGTCCCCCTGGCTTTGGTCACCTGCTGCCAGCTGCGCCGGGCCATTAACGCCCTACCACCTTGGCTGGTCGAGCGCCGGCGACGCCCCTGGCCATCGCGCCGGCTCGCCCTTCCTCACCCTTGTCGTTGATGAGCATCACCAGGGTGAGCTCACCTTCCTATTCCCTTCCTGCTACGGTGCGAATTTGAGCACTCGAACCCTAACTAGCTATTTGGTTATTTGTGTTCAGATCTGATCCATTTATAAGTGTATATCCTTGTGTTATGCCTACTGTGGTGAGTTGCTTTCCCCTTCGTAATGGATGTCAGTTCATGGATATATGAATGGATCGATGGAGAGTGTTTCTATTGTTTGGAAATCATGGATGTCAGTTCATGGATATATGAATGGATGTCAGTTTAGTTTGGAAATCATGGTCTTGAATTAGCATTGTATCTAGAAATTAGATTGTATCGGAATAAAATTCTTGTGGTATGAATGTTGTGTCTACTACTGATGTTCTCTTTTTTCCTGTGGTTCTTATTTGTTGATCTATTTGCCTTTTTTTCTTCTGGATGGAGCAAGGGTACAATATGAATTTTGAAAGAACCTCTTTGATTTCTTAGATAGGAGGTGATACATGTGCATGACTACTAAATAGTAACCTGCTAGGAAGTAACTACGGTAATGGCAAAGAAAAAATCTATAATGTGGATTCTAGAATTCAAGATGTCTATATGATAGATCGTTAATTTTTTTACCATGCATACCTTTTATATAGACAATCATAAATGGGAATATTGTTGCCCTCTTTTATAACTAATTTTTATTGATTGATGGGTTAGTGGTTTTTATGGATTTTAGGTTATATATATTTGCATTCATGGATAGATATGATCTTTGCTAATTATTATGATTCAGTATGAGATGGGCATATGTTTTGTCATTTTCCTTCTTCCGGCTTCTAGGTGTTGGGCAATAATAGCAATTGACTGAGCAATTAATGAGTCTTCCTGCATGTCAGGCTTACAGTTTTATGTCATGTAAAAAACCATTAGTGTCCATGAACATCAATTGAATTGAACTCGGTCTTATGATTGGGTATCATATAGATGGTAATTTATTGCCGTCAAACTGGTTTATGCTCTTTCTTTAAAAAAAATAAGTTTAATAGTTCTGGTTGTCTGAAATCTCGCTCTCCCAGCAGGAGGTCAGTCGGCATGAGGTTTTTGAGCACAAGATCCAGCAGGTCGTGGATTAGTAAGTTTTTGCTACCTGTTTTCTTCTGTTTGCACAAATAGATAATTCAAGGACTGGTTTGTAGTGCTTGCAGATTTCAGCTCATGTTAAAAAGGAATGATAACTCAGAAATACTACCAATTTTCCTAGAGTGAAATGTTAAAATTGTTGGTCTTCCCTTTGTTACATTGATATAGCCTTGTGTATGCTGCCAAATGCATTTATTTATCCTGAATTTCTAATGTCAAGGCTATCTGGTGATCTACTAGAAATACTACCCTTTGTCAGATTGTTGCATGTGTTGTGAGCCTCATAATCATTGACTCTGGTCACTAAAATTTTGACGACTTGTGTGAATTCCATGGTTTGCAGATAACTAAGATGAAGTTCCTTGTTGATAGCCTAGAGAAGGAGAGAGATTACTACTTCTCCAAGATGTTGTGTACCAAGAGTCATCTGATTATATTTAATAAATTCTTATAAGCTTGTATTGTTCTGTAAAACTGGTTCAATCATATAACTGATGCGATGAATTATTATTTATTTGCTGATGCAGTATGCAAAGCTCATGCAGTGGCGGAATTGGGCCAAATCCAAGCCTAGGGCCACTCAATAGAGTTAATGGGCTGGTTGTATTAGACCTTCTTACTACAGTAGTATACAGTATACAAAAAACAGCCCAACACCTAAGGCCATGGCCCTAGCGGCCCCAGGCCTAAATCCGCCACTGAGCTCATGCCTTTGGCTTTGATCCACATGTTTGGATATATGTTGTGCACACTGGACCCCATATATGTTGTGACTGCCATGAATGACTGTCATGGCATTCTTGTTATCTGCTCCACTGATCCTATCTGTAGATGGCATCAAGTTTAGCCCATCATATCTACAGAGTGTCGTAAGTGTAGCCAGCTTGGAAAACAAGAAATATTACAATATTTTAACTCTTCACTAATTTGAAATTGCTTAATACTAAATTTACTACATTTGTAGGGAGTTAATATTAAAGAATTATGTGTAAGAGTGGCACTTGCTGGCACACGTTGCAGTTTTTACCAGCAGGTGAGGCTAAACATTAGCCGTCGAGTGCTGGCCTGACATGGAATACAAAATTAAAGATTGCAGCAATGTAAGATATGTTCAGTATACTCCTTTATATTTTATTTATATATATTATACTTTTTTTAAACACTTATATTCTATGTCTATGTTTTTATATTCTACTGCCATATTATCGAGATGGACTATATACTTTATTCATAATGGACATGCAAAAGAAAATTGTGCACATTATGTGTCGGTGTTTTGGACCGGGGGATCCTCAACCAACTAGTAAATTTGTACTGCGTGTTCCCGATCCCGGATGGTGATGCAAAGAGACACAAGGTTTATACTGGTTCGGGCAATTGGTGCCCTACATCCAGTTTGAGAGATCGATCTTGTATTCCTTGCACCGAAGTGCTTGTAGTAGGGGGTTATAAGCTGGGTGAGAGAGGGAGCTAGTCCCAGGTCTCGGCGTGGAGTGATGCGGACTGCCTGAGACGTTGCTCTCAGGTGGCAGGGAAGTGTGCGTGTTACAGAGTGTTGCTTTTGTGGGTGCCTGTGTCCTTCTCTAGAAATGGCCCAAGTCATTTCCTTTTATAGTTGAAGGGAGGACAGGGGTAGTACATGTGCTAACTATACGGCGTCGTGCGAACGGAGGCGGCGTGTCCGAGCCCTATAGCCTGTTCCTGTAGCGGCGTGGTAGAGTGGTCTGTCCTTGAAGCGCTGGGGCGACGTGCTGGTCACATCCGATCCTGTGCGTCATGGGAGCTCCAGGGCTGCCTCGAAGCGGGCGCGGCGGTCAGCGTGCGGTCGCTGTGGGTGGACTGCGCGCGAGGCCGGGGCTTGGTTGGCGCCGAGGCCGAACCGTGGTGGGGGTCTCGGCAGACGTGAATCTTGAGATGGCCGAGGCCTAACGTAGGGTGCCGAGGCTCGGAGGGAGCGGTCGTTCTGGTACGCTGGTTCGGAGGCGATGATGACCCGGGCCAGGCTTCCCATGCCGCGTTGTCTTCGGGACGGGGATCGTGGGGCACAGTGTAGTGCGGGCGCTGATCGTGGGCACAGCGCCAGAATATAGTGGCCGGTAATCCCCGCCGTGCCCTGTCTCAGCCGGTATGGCGCTGATGCGACTTCTTGTCCCGTCGGCCACTCCGTGGTGTTGAGCCGTCGTCCAGCTGAGATTGCGGGAGTAGTTGACGCATTAATAGGACGTGACATGCTGTCGGGAAGACTGGTCGAGGCGGGAGCGATGGGTTGTTGACAAGCCAGCCTCGAGCGATACGGAGAATAGCTGTCTCATTCGAGGCTGTACGCACGGGGCCTCGAGCGAGACGGAGATTGGGCTCCTTGCCGAGGCCTTCCGCGAGAGGCCTCGCGCGAGGCGGAGATTGCGTCAGGGCGTCGAGACCTCCCGTGCGAGGCCTAAGGCGAGGCGGAGAGCCGGTGGGCTCGGACGGGGACGGTGATGAACCCATGGCTTACCTTCTGGCTTCGTTGTTGATGGGATTTAAGTGACTCTTTTGGTGTACGCTCGGGGTACCCCGTTCTATGGTACCCGACATTATGGATCCACTCCCAGATGATGTATGTTATAAGGGTTATGCTAAAATCATGCCATATATAGCTACATTTCACACTATTGCTAAAATGTTCAGTCTCGCTATGAAACTGATAAATTCTAAGTGGGACGACAATATTTATTACTGGAAGCGAATATTCCCTGCATGTGTTACAAAAGTTTCAAAACATAAAGACTGGTAATCACCTATAATATGTTTCATCTTTCTTATTATCACAAAATAGTTATTTGATTTATGTACAATAAATCAAACAAATGCTCGTCTCCAGGAAATTAGGAGGCTTCCTTGTATACAATTTTATGAAGTCATGGGATGGTGTAAGATTACCACCGATCAACACTATAAGCATATATTCTCTAACTATATTCCGTACACTACATACAAAATTAATAACTTAACTTATTATATCTACCATGCACAGCTATCAAATTCACTGAGGATGAAATTTTTGGGAGATATTCTTAAGAGCCATGCAAACGAATGTTTTGACAACTTTCCTGAAGATCTCCAAGTCATGATTAAGGACTTAGACAGATGTAACTTAAATGGTTATATGAGAAAAAACTTTACTATGACTTCTTAGTTTCTCGGATTGTATACATGCTCAAAGATATTGTATAAAAGTTGAACTATAGAAAAAAAAACTTTGGCTGTTTTCATGTGCGTCTCCAAGATAAATCCGTTGCGTTAGCGTGAACATTATACTAGTTCTAAGAAGTTTGGTTGTCTAGGTTGCATTAGTTTTCTTTTCTCTGTACCTACATGCGGAGCATGTGCTATCTTGACCGTCCAGACACTAAATTTGAGGTATGTGTCATACAAAACAGTGGTGTGTAGCAGTGAGCAAAGTGAGCAGCACAAATAAAAAAAAAGATTTTCAACGATGAAGATAGAGCATGCTCAGCATGTACATGCTACAACACGTTTTCGTTTTCTTTCAAATCGTGCAACATCTCTCGCGGGCCGGACGGTATGAAAAAAAAAATACTATGCTTGTATAAGAGAAGCTCCAAGCATTTGTGTTGCATATTATAGTTGTGTACTTGTAGTTGGTTAGTGCCTGAACAAAAGATGCTGGTCTTGATAACGCTTCAACCTTTTATGCTCAGGCTAAAAAAATGTACAGTCGTACACACATAAGACAATGGGAGAACAAAAAAAAGAAGATATGCATATGTTTGTTTCTTTAGTGGGTCTCTCATCGTTGCTCATAGCCTCGTACATTATAATATTCCAGAATCAATGTTGAATAACCACATGCGTGGGGTCTATCTTTCATGAGTGTCAATGTCCGTTATTATGATCAGTTTTATCAAGTCATGTTTTACTTCTAACAATTGTAAAGATTGAATTTTTGTTCTTAAGCTCTATAACTAGACGAGAATACCCTTTTAGAACAATCACTATCGTGTATTCTCGTATCATGAAGTCTGTTCATGGTTTTCACCATGTTTATGGACATTTCTCATGTGTATTTACTGACATGCCTGTCTACATAATGCAAGCGGAAAGAAATGAAAAAGGAGGGATGGAAACGTGAAACTCATTGTCCATCTCATCTATGGGCCCTGCCTATTGAGTAGATAAAACATTTTTAAGACACAAGATGTTTGTGTCTTCATGCTTCATTGGTGCCTCATCTAAATCTTATGATATGGATATCAAGCAGAATGCTACATTACTAAAAGCAGAGTTGTTTCATTTGAAACTATACACTACTGGAAACTCGAATATTTCTGTGAGTGACGAATTTTTTTGTGCGTTTTTTCCGGTACGCACAGAAAAATTACGATTATTCTGTCGGTTCCAAAATATACCGACAGAAAAATACGAAAACACACAGAATAATTGTATGATTTTTCTGTGCATGACAATAGACACACGAAAAAAAGAACTCACAGAAAAAAGCAATTTATTCTGTCGGTTCTTTAAAAACGCACAGAAAAAATCTATGCACGCACAGAAAAATGTTATTAATAAAATAAATAAATAAACAAAGAAGTGCTAGCCCTAACCCTGCCAGCCGCCGCCCCAAACACCCGCCAGCTCCCCCTCCCCCCGCCGGCGCCGCCTCCCTCTCCTCCTCTCCCGGCCGCTCCTTCTTTCCCCGGCGGCCCCTCCTTCCCCGGCGGCCCCCTCGCCGGATCCACCGCCCCTCCTTTCCCCGGCGCCCCCTCCTTCCCCGGCGCCCCCTCCTTTCTCCGGCGGCCCCCCCTCACCGGATCCGACGCCCTCTCCCCGGATCCGGCGCCCCCACCTTTCCCGGTGGCGTGGCGGCGCGGATCCGGCGCCCCCTCCTTTCCCCGGCGGCCCCTCCTTCCCCGGCGGCCCCCTCCTACCCCGACGGCCCCCTCGCTGGATCCGCCGCCCCCTCGCCGGATCCGACGCCCTCTCCCCGGATCCGGCGCCCCCTCCTTTCCCGACGGCGTGGCGGCGCGGACGCGCCATGGACGGCGGCACGGATCCAGTGGCGCGGTGACCCCGACGAGGTAGGCCCTCCTCCTCCTGGATCTAGGGTTCCGGCGAGCTTTTCTCCTCTCTCTCTCTCCCAACTCCGATCCGGCGCAGGGAGGCCGACGGGACCGTGGGGAGGTGGCGCAGCTACGTCGGGCGTCGCGGGGAGGCGGCATGGGTGGTGGTGGAGGTGGTGGCATGGATGCTGCAGGGGGCGCTGCTGTGATTTGCTTTGATTTGTGGGCAAGCTTGCCTCTCTTCAAAAGCTAGCAACTGCAGATTAAATTATACATATCTCGTGCCAAAATTTTTGAGCAGCCAATGATTATTGTGGGATTATGTATTTGGTGTTGATTGGGTAGAAGTAATATGCGACTACAATATGTACTTTGACTTAGCGTTCTGCCATTCAAGTTTGTGTTAGACAGTGATATTCAGTAGTTGTACATGATACAAGTGGCTAGTCAATCTGAAAATCTAAAGTGATCATTGCGTTTGTCGTATGAGATTTTTCTGAAGTGGTTCCTTATCTGGAGGATCATATATTTGAGATTTACTTACTAATTTCTATGAATCACATAATACATTTGACTCAGAAGAAGTTTGTACCATCACAAGACTTTGGGTAGCTGTAAAATGCGTTTTAACGTGAAGCTGCAATTGTCTCTTTTAAAACTGTATTTGGTATTGTAAGGTTGCTGATGGTTAACAATGTGGTCATGCCCTTGATAAGTTACAGGGCAATCTGATTTTATTGTGCTTTGTCCTAAGTTGTTACTATTTCCTAGTTAATTTTACAAAAAGAAAAAACTATCTTATATGGTTGAATTGACATGAGTTGGTTGAGCTGGTTTCTATCAATTGATTGACATGTGTGCCCTACTTGACATGGATTTTAATAGTTTTTCTGCTTTTCCTTAAGAAGCTGATAGGATAAAATCGGTACTTGATAACATTTGATGACTCTGTTAGTTTGAGTTCTCTTTGGACAAAGACAATTCTATGTCCCAGCTAGCTATGATTTCCAACATGTTCTCAGCCGCTATGGCCTTGTTCCATCATTTCCCTGTGAGACAATTTAGCTTTTTATTCAGTTTACATCACTAAACCCTTAAACTGACATGCCTCGTGTTGCAGAGAAGAGGCAGTCTGCGGCTAACCGGATCAGAGAGAAGTACCCTGACAGAATTCCAGTAAGCTTCTACCCTCGTGTCTGCACTGCTTCTTTCTTCTTGATCGCTTTGATCCAATTTATGACAATATTTTATAATGCAGGTGATTGTTGAGAAGGCTGAGAGGAGTGATATTCCTGACATCGACAAGAAAAAGTCAGTTCTCAACTTTTCTAAGTTAATCATAACCGTTATACAGATATGTTGATCTTTAAATGTTTATGAGTTAATGCTAGTGAGATTTCTACCGTTTTTCTGATAACTGATGGTGGTTGGTGCCATCCATTTTGCATTATATTGGGCTGCCCTCATATAAATGTGCAACAGTATTGCATTGTGGTCGTTTATGCACATATATTATTTCAGTTGTCCCAATTACTATATCACGATCTATGGTGCCATAGAAATTGTTTGATAATTGCACCAAATTGACACTATTCCTAATAAACAGACTTGTTGAGTTAAATATTTACAACTCTGAACTTTGGTGGCTATATGATGCAATTTCCTGTTCTATTTTCTACAGTGCGTTCTATTTTCCTTGCTGTTTTTCAGTAGATGTCATTCGGTGCAAATCAAATTGGCTTGTGATCTGAGATGAAAGGTACTGAGCACTCCCCACTATGCTCAATAAAAAGGCAAATTTCTTACAATACTAGTGTCGGGTTCATAAATCCGGGGTCCCTCGGGGACCGGCTTCCACGCCAAGGCTCAGCCCAAACAGACAGCACACAGCTCATGGGCCGGCCCAAGGGTCTAGAGCAACAGGCCGAAAGGGCGGTCCAGCCACCGACCAGAAGGTCCGGCCGAAAAGGAACAGCGCCCGCTCGTCGACTACTTCGGCCCACCTCTCCGACCGGAGCGCTCGCTTTGGACTCCAGCCGCCTCCGGACGGCATCTCCAATCGGAAGGCTTGGCCCAAAGTGCTGCTTTCGACTCTGACCCCGCGTCTCCAACCGGGGTTTACAGAAACCCTGCCCACCGCTCTTCTCCGACTGGCGCGCCCAGGGCCGACTGGAGTCGTCCGACCGGGGACGCCCGCTCGGAAGGAACCAGGGGACAAACGGAGAAAGCAAGCCAGGGCGCACAAGTCAAACCACGCTACCAGGGACCATATCCTGAGCACCTGCGGGAACAGTGCTCTGCAACCGCCCTAGCACAAACAATATTGTAGGCGCTGACATTTACCTCTACAGTGTTGTGGGCGTCGTTAACTCACATACGGTAAGGCCCCCCACGTGCCTCTGGGCATCGATAGTATTATGGGCGTCGGGATTTACCGTGCTAGGTGAATGTGGTGAGACTCCTCACATACCTTTAGGCATCAACAGTATTTGCAGATACCGACATCTACCATTCCCGAAGAAGGCAACACGACCTCCCACATGCATCTGACATTATACAGTGACATCAACAGTGTTGTGGGCGCCTACCATTATCTTGTACCCGCCGGCATGGGCAACAAAGCCCAATGGCATACGTACCATCACTCTCTCACTTGTAAAGCCATCCCTTTTGTCTATAAAAGGGGATGCGCTCCCTCCAACAAAGGAGAGCTTCTTTAGTCCTTCGAAGTAAACCAACACCAATCGAGTTCATCGGCTCACAACCATAGAACCATCGGGTTCGTACCCCAAGCACACGCTTGAACACTTAGCTCATAGCGTAGCTCCTATCGCTCTTGGCCCTTCCGACCGGACCTCTTCTATACCCCATCTTTCTCCTTCTCGTTTGTAACCCCACTGCAAACTTCGAGCACCTGGGCTCAGGAATAAAGTCACTAACCGACCCAAACTGGACGTAGGGCACGTTGCCTGAACCAGTATAAACCCTGTGTCATTGAGTGCTAGGCCACCTCCGATCATAACGTACGACAAAACTACAAATATTTACTAGTTGGTCACATTCTGCACCGACAGATGGTGTCGTCCATGGGGAAGACGTTGTACGTTCAACACTTTTTGGTCATCGGATGGCCCACTTCTCCACCACCCTTGCCGTGGCGGGCTCGAGCGACACTATTTGCTTCGGCTCGCTGGAGTTTCCCGCACTCTCACCGGATGGGATGCGGGCCCCGACCGTTTTCGAGCCATCCCAGGCCTTCCTCTCTGGAAGCCTGGACTCCGTCGCCGACCGGCTTGGTGAACTGTACTTCCGCAAGGAGGCTCACGTCCCAGCACCCGTCGGAGGGGCGCCCTCCATCAACTCCGGGACGCACGACTTCGATGACGCGGCATCTGCGCTTCTTTCCGAGCAAACTCTCTGCTCAAACCCCGCTGTGAGTAATGTACACGTTGTCATTTACTTACTATTCTCTATCTTCCGCCGATTACCCGACGGAACCCTGTTGTCCCCGACGCAACCGTCGTACGACCGGTCCCCATACAACCTTGCGTCTTCCGCGGATGCATACGCCCGGGGCTCCAAAGGAGGCCAGCACCACCCCTTCTCGCATCCGAATTCGTGGGAATGACGAGCTATGCTCCCACCTGTTTCCTCGACCTCATGGATGACGATGGCGAGAGTGACGGCTCTAGCATCGGCGACATGGCACCTAGCCACCGTCTGTCCCGAGAGTATGCCATGGCGGACACTCCGAGACACCCACCAGCGGAAGCGGAGTCCTTACGGTCTCGCACCTCTTTGGACCCTCATGCAGAGACCCCCGAGCTCACACTTGAGCATGGGGAGGAACTACGACAACGGTGGCTGCATCAGCCACCGACTGCGCCACCACGCTCAGCGCACCTCGTTGCGCCCCGTACGTGTAGGCCGGCGGGCGGCGCTCGGGGTCGTGCCCATCGGGTCCAGCACAACACCATGGATAGGGGGAACGATCCCCCGCACTCCACTCGGGTGAACCAGAACATCGCTGCCGCGGCAATGCTTCTACGTGGCCTATCCGAGCCAAACGACCATCATGAATAGGTGATCCAGTGGAACCTCCAGGCACTAGTGGAAACCGCCGCCATTCAACAAGCCGAGTGTTCCGTATCGCGACGCCGACTCGCGGCCCCACTCCCCATCAGGGGAACAGGGACGCAGTAGATGGGACGCTCCACCCGATCGCCGCTACAATCGTGGAGCGCGGTACAGGAGGCCACATAGGCACCTCGTCTTGACCTAACGACCACTCCGCACCGAGCGCCTATGCATGCATGGCTCGGACCGAGCCGAGGCACACGCAGCAGCGACCGGAGTCCCAGCCTTGATGGCCTGGGACCACGGACCTCTGTCCAAAACCCCCAACAAACGCCGCCCCCGCCGTGCTCCGACGGAGGCTAAGGTAAGGGCAAGGCCAAGCGCCAAGATCTAGATGAGGGCCCCTCCACGTAGAGGGGGAAAAAGAACAGGAAGAATCGCCACCGACTGGCCAACTCCGCGTTAGTCGACATGACTGATCAAGCAGGCACGCAGACCCGGTAGGACCCTCCGGGCCACTTCCACGAGCTCATGGAGAGCCCATGCACCAACCACAACTACCCTGTAAAACACCTCTACAAGGACTGTCAGCTCCTCAAGCGCCTTCTACAATAGACCGACAGGCCAAAGAAAGAAAAAGGCGAAGAAGCAGCAACCGTGAAAGGGGGCACAGTGGGCAAGGATCCGGATGACTGAAGAATGAAGTGATCTGACCGGACACCTACCGACCGAAGGACAACAACGACGCCCTTCTCTCCGAACACCTAGAACAGCTATGTTGCTTTTTCCCTAAAGTTTCAGTCTTACCATTGTTTACTTAGCCTACGCTCCTATAAGAGCAACCCAACCCGAACACTCTTTCGCCCCGGGGCACTCGGGGGCTCCACTATGGTACACTACTACCTCTCTGTTTTGTTTACTATCATATGGTGAAATTCCTTCCTACCCAACCAAAAGGATAGTTTGTTCCTTTAAATTGCCTTACGTAGCTTTGCTTTAAAAACATTTCGACCGATCGCGCCCCGCCTTTCCCTACGGTTACGAATAGCCGAGCCCCGTGGACCATGCCCCGGGCTCCCAAGGTCATAGGCTATGGGACAAACGGGAAGGTACGAGAAAGAAAGAATAAAAAACAAAATTATGCTAAGGGAAAACTAAGGAACAAAGGGGAACAAGCTCCCCCGAATGGAGTGACTCCATCATAGAAAACGAAACAGACCGTAGTCATTAAAACACATAGGAACGTTTACACAAGGGCTCCCCCACGAATTTAAAACTTTCTAACACTCACTAAACTACTTATATTTCACAAGCTATTGGACCGGCCCGGCGGCATCTACTGTCGGCACAACCAACGAGGGTGCAGGCTGCTCACTCCCTGGCGTCATGACATTCGGCTTGGTAGAAACCGGGGTGACGTTCACCTCCGACCCAGGCTCCACGCGTCTGTAGGCTGGGCAGCGTCTTCCCCGCGCATGCTTCTAGCCATATCTTCACGGCGGACGTCCATCACCCACTGGGCAGAGACCTGATCTACCACCGACCTTGCGTGCGGTAGTAGACCCTCCTCGATCGACTAGATATCCTCCATGCTCAAGCCTTTAGCATACCCGCTGCAGATGGCAGCGAAGTCCAGGTTCGGGTGGTGCGTCGCCACCAAAGTCAGCACCCCCGACGCCCCATAGAACAACCCGCTCCTAATAAGGTCCTGAACCGCATCCGGGACCTCCGCCAGCTAGACCGCGGCGTGCTAGTGCCGAGCGCCGACCCAAAGACGTCCAAGACGACAAGCTAGGCAACATTGCGGATTTGGTCAAGATCCCCCTCGAGAGCATGTCGCTCTTCATGGGACTTGGCCAATTCCTCCGTATTCCGGCTGAAGGTCGCCTTGATCGTCTCCAGGTCCCGCTCCAGCGTCTTCACCTTTCCACCCAGCTCAGAGAGAAGAGCGATAAGCTCAGAAACAGGCTGAAGGAAAAAACCAACAATGAAAAATAGAAAAGGTACGTACCGACATGGAAGTTCTCAAGGGTGGAGAGATCCCCTGCCTGCCGGGCCACCTGCTCGCACAGTCGGACACTCGCATCCACCGTCCCCATCACCTGGCCCTAGAGCGTGAGCACCTCCTGGTCCGCCTCTGACCGGGCGTTCCGCTCTGCCTCCAGGGCCTTCCACGCCGACTCTAGGGTGTTCTGCGCTGACACCAAAGCGGCTCGCTCTGGCTCAAGGGCTACCAAGGACTCTCGCAACGCTGCCTCAGTGTTCATCAGGGATGTCTGCAACCCCACCTCGGTCTTTGCCTAATGGGCCTTCACCGCCTCGAGCCCTTGCTCGGTGGTAGCCGCCCGCTCGGCTGCACGTCGCCCCTCCACCCGTGCTGCGATTGCCTCAGCCACCCGGTCCTAGGACTCACGATGGGCAGACGCTAGCTGACACTCGAGCTCAGCCATCCGGGCATGCTCCATTCGGAGAAAGCAAGACTTACCGAACAACGTCCCCTTCAGTCTCTACGAAAAACAAACATGCTAAGGCAACCAACAAAAGGTTCAGAGGTCAAGGACAAGTATGTGAAAATCACCTCCGTGGTGAGCTGTAGGTTGACCTCGACCAACTGTTGAGCGGACTTAACCTACTCCTACATGTCTCCAAGCTTCATGGACAGGGTGGCGAGTTCGAACACCGCGGCGTGCCCTTGCTCCCCAAGGATGTCCCAAAGCTGACACTCCTAGGACTCCGAGAGGATGAACCGCACCTTCACCGGGTCCTTAGGGCCGGGCCACTCTAGGTCACCCTCCGGTAGCTCGCTGGAGGGCCCAGCCTCCGATTGGACCACCTCCAGCTCCCGTGATGACACCGGCGGCCCCACCATATCATCCGCCTCGTTGTCGGACGGGATGTCCACCACCTCGTTTACATGGACCGCCACCTCTGCCGCTAGATGTCTCGACTCTGTCCCAGCCACGCTCTCCCCCGGTGCCTTCGGCTCTGACCGTGCGGGTGAGCCATGCAGCCCTCCACCTGGCAAGGTAGGGAGCTCGGTCTCCCTCTCCTCTTTCACCGCGATCGATGGAGGAGGGGTCGCGAGGGTCATGTCTGACGCAACCTCCGCCGTTAGCACCGGGATCACCACCAAAATCAACGCTGCCGCTGCCGCCGTACCAACAATTGACCCGGGGGGCACCACCCCCGGAAGGGAAGGCTTCGCCGCTTCACCATGTGGCCCCCGTCGCTCGCTGTGGTACGCTGCAGGGTGGGCCTCCAAGTCTCCTACATGGGAGTTGGGGTGATGCTTAGCCCCGTCATAGCCCGGCCACTGATAAAAAGATGCAGGTAAGTCGCACTCTGAAAGGACTCAACAGCAAAAGATCGAAAAGAAATAAAGAAAAACATACCGGGACAGCGGCACGACTCTGAAGGCATGACCCGACGTCGATGGGCCTACAGGGCACGGGCCGCTCCCGAGCTACGACCGTGTGCCCCCTCACTTTGGCTAGGGACGGAGTCGACCCAACCGGCTCCTGCTCGACCGGCGGGTCGCCGCAACCATCGGCCCAGGACTCCCCGACCAAAGCAGGGGACGGGGCATCCTCCGGCTGCGAGTCACACAATGCTCGGGCGCCAGTCTGCCCCTCAGACCACCCAGCTTGCTCAACCGCATCCGCGGAGGGCGGGGCCTCCCCCGGCCACGAGCCACGCGTCGTCACTGGTCCCGGCAATGCACGAGCACTAGTCCGCTCCTTGGACTGCCCCACTCGCTCGGCCACGTCCCCCGCAGGCAGCGATGGGACCGACGATGCCACCGAAGGGCGTGGTGACCGCGTCCGCTTTGCCGCCTGTTCGCCAACGGCGTCCACGCTTGCCGCACGCTTCTTCGGCGTGGGAGCCACCGCATGCCGCGCGGCCTCTTGCCCACCACCTGCGGACGTCGCTGCAGGGTCGCGACGCCCCTCTGAGGTCACAACGACCTCCTGACTCTCCCCCCCCCCCTCGGTCGAAGACATGTTGTCCACCTCTGTGGAATCCTCCGACTGGAGCTCCAGCTCAACATCGGCCCTGTCTTCCCTGGCCTTCACCCGATGGGCAACCTCCTTCTCCTTCTCATACTTCTGGTGGGCCACCTCGGCCTTCTTCTTCTTCCTGGCATCTGCGTTGGCCACGCACTCCGGACCCTTGGGAAGGTGCGGCCGAGACTTGTAATTTCCAAGCCCCTACGGAATGTGTGACTCCCAATCAAAAAAGAAAAACACACATATAGGAAAAGCAGAGGAAGACATGCGGGCTAAGGAGAAGGGAGCATACTAGGGTGGACACGATCAAGGAGTTGAAAGGCATGGGCCTCCCTTCGACCCTCTCTCTGGGCTTCAGCTATAGCACCCAGCCAAGGCGACTCTAGACCTCATCGTCCAAAGGGCCGCTGTACAGCCACATCGGCCACATCCTCTCCGCCAACAGCATGACCCGGTGGCGGTACAGGGTGTGGAACACCCGCATCCCATTAAGGCCACGCTTTATGAGCTTCCGGAGCTACTCCTCGATGACCCCCACCTTATGCTTCTCCTTTTTAGCACAACCCCATGACCAACTATCCTGCTTCTCTGGCCTCCCACCGGTGAACACCGGGAATGGCGCCGCCGCCGAATTCCTGATGTAGAACCACTCCCTATGCCACCTCCAGTTGGAGTCGTAGGGGAGATACATGGGATACGAGTCTCCCACGCCCGGTTTCCTCTGCAGGGCAAAACCCCCCACCGACGCGACCTCGGTCAGGTCCCCCACTGTCAAGGCTCTCAGGGAGAAGAGCCACTGGAAGAAATCCGCGTGCGGCTCGATCTCGAGGAAAGCCTCACAGACAGTGATGAAACTAGTGATGTGCAGCACCCCCATTGGGTTAAGGTGCTGCAGCTCCAGACCCCACTCATTGAGGAGCCCACGCAGGAACCGGTGCACGGGGTATCCCAACCCGCGCTCATGGAAGGTGAGGAAGGACACCACCTTGTCAGGCCAAGGCTGCGGAAACTCCTCCCTCCCAGAAACCCTCCAGTGCGCCACCTCCTGCAGCGGTAGAAACCCCTTCTTGACGAAGGCCTCCAGCATCGACTTCCTCACGGTGGATGACCTCTAGTCCGACATTGCGCTTCGAGGATTGGTGAGTTCTTCTCTTCTCACTCTCTCCCCTTTCTCTCCTAGAAACCACCATGGTTCTCAGGAATGCTCACGGCAAGAAGGGAGAAGAAAGGCGGCGACAGATGAAGAACTGGCTAAAGAACGGGGCAAAAACCCTCTCCCCTCTCCTACTTAAGGAAAAAGGAACAACAGTTAGGAAAGGGCGCGCCGATCAGGGAAGGCAAAACGGTGGAGCGAGAAACTCTCTCCCTCTCCCATTTAATGCAGATAAGACGCACCCTGACCGATGAGGCATGCCCTGCCCAACGGAACGGCTCCTGATCTGACGGGACGTGGCCTAGGCAGGGCCCACCACTACCGCACGACCAACCACTACCGCACACCGGGCATGAAAACCGAAGCGCCACCGCACGCGGGCGGCACCCTACTTACCCAGGCCAGGCCTAGAGGAACCCAAATGAAATCTTCGCTGGGGGAGATCATCAGGTCCCCTGAGTCGATCGAATCACTTAGGATAGACACCAAGAGATATGTAAGGAAGCGAAGGGGCGCCCCCGGTCGGACATTTTCGACTGAAGCTCTCCGAACCCCGTCACTCAAGTCATCAAGGTAAACGCTACCAACCCCCTCTATTTCCTTATAAGCATTTCATACATCCATTCGTGCACTCATTCCATACACCCGAGCCTCCCGGACGATTTGGGCCCTGAACCGCCCGAGGGCTCGGGAACTAAGCATCGCACGTGCAGCGAAATGCATCACAACGCTTCGTGTTGCGTCATGAAGCGGCGGTTGCCTCATTCGACATGAGCAGCCAATAGAGCCAGGGGAGAAAATCGTAGATGAGCCCCGTGCGGCCCTCGCCCGGTCTGGCAGACTGGGTCATCTCAACCTTCTTGTTCGATCCTGAACCTCTCGCCAAGCCCACAGAATCTCCAGAATGACCTAGGCATCTGCCGAGTAGCAGGTAAAGGAGTAGTGGAATGTCACAAGAGGGCTATGCCGACCCCATCATGAACAATAGACCTGGATTCCGCTCGATCACACCCGTTAGCGAACTCACCGAGCGCGTCACTCGAGCTCGAGCGATCGGGACAAGCGACAAAACTCAGCCCCACTGGTTGTGAGGAACCGAAGATGGGGTAACGCACACAAACTCACACCGACCCCTTCGAAGGCCCGACAAGGTTCGGGGGCTCAAGCCAAATGCCTGGGTCTGCGACCCCGATCTCGCCCCATCTAGCTACGCTTTCGACTGCGCTCCAAGGACGACTACACTCCAAGGACACCTAGGTCTGTGACCCCGATCTCGCCCCATCCGACTACGCTTCCGACCACGCTCCAAGGACGGCTGCGCTCTAAGGACACCTGGGTCTGCGACCCCAATCTCGCCCCATCCGGCTATGCTTTTGACTGCACACCAAGCTCCTAGGACCGCGACCCCGAACTCGCCTCGTCAGGATCCACAAGCTCTGGCTCGTTTGATTCCAAAAACTAACTAAAACTAGCTACCTCGGCTACCTAGGCTATGCCAAGGCCAGGATCCACGACTTTGACCCGCCCGGTCTCGCGGCGCGCACCGACGCCCAGACCCATAGGCTCCGTCTCATCTGATCCCTGAAAACTAACTGTCTCAATCCACGAGGCGCACCGACGCCAGGGTCCATTCACGACTCCGGCTCGCCCGATCCCACGACGCGCAACGACGCTGGGAGCAGTGAGCTCAGTCATGCCCGAACTAAACCCCTCGCCTAGTCCTACGACGCGCATCGATGCCAGAGCCAGTCAGTTCTGTCTTAAAATCCAATCCCCGCGCCTAACCACCTCGGCTGCACAGCGGCGCCTTGGTGACAAAATTTGGTCCCGAACTAGGAACACGCACACCTGCTAAACCAAACATCCCCCAGATAGTTCTGCCCGAACCGCCCAGGGGCTCAGGGGCTACACCCATGGGTGCGCTCGCGCGCACCCACCGACACAACAGAAAAAACCTCCCCCGCTGACAACGGGGAAAACCCCCTAGCCGGTTCTGCCCGAACCGTCTGGGGGCTTAGGGGCTACACCCGTGGGTGCGCTCGCGCGCACCCACCGACAAGTCAAAAATCCCCCGGACAATTCTACCCGAATCGCCCGGGGGCTCGGGGGCTCCTGTCGGGTTCATAAACCCAGGGTCCCACGGGGACTGGCTTCCACGCCAAGGCTCGGCCCAAATAGACAGCACACAGCTCATGGGCCGGCCCAAGGGTCTAGAGCAACAGGCCGAAAGGGCGGTCCAGCCACCGACCAGAAGGTCCGGCCGAAAAGGAACAGCGCCCGCTCGTCGACTACTTCGGCCCACCTCTCCGACCGGAGCGCTCGCTTCAGATTCCAGCCGCCTCCGGACGGCCTCTCCAATCAGAAGGCCTAGCCCAAAGTGCTGGTTTCGACTCTGACCCCGCGTCTCCGACCAGGGTTCACAGAAACCCTGGTCAGCGCTCTTCTCCGACTGGCGCGCCTAGGGCCAACTAGAGCCGTCCGACCGGGGACGCCCGCTCGGAAGGAACCAGGGGACAAACGGAGAAAGCAAGTCAGGGCACACAAGTCAAACCATGCTACCAGGGACCATACCCTGAGCACCTGTGGGAACAGTGCTCTGCAACCGCCCTAGCACAAACAATATTGTAGACGCTGATATTTACCTCTACAGTGTTGTGGGCGCCGTTAACTCCCATACGGTAAGGCCCCCACGTGCCTCTGGGCATCGATAGTATTATGGGCGCCGAGATTTACCGTGTCGGGTGAACGTGGTGAGACTCCTCACATACCTTTAGGCATCAACAGTATTTGCAGGTACCGACATCTACCATTCCCGAAGAAGGCAACACGACCTCCCACATGCATCTGACATTCTACAGTGACATCAACAGTGTTGTGGGCGCCTACCATTATCTTGTACCCGCCGGCATGGGCGACAAAGCCCAATGACATATGTACCCTCACCCTCTCACTTGTAAAGCCATCCCTTTTGTCTATAAAAGGGGATGCGCTCCCTCCAACAAAGGAGAGCTTCTTTAGTCCTTCGAAGTAAACCAACACCGATCGAGTTCATCGGCTCACAACCACAGAACCGCCGGGTTCGTACCCCAAGCACACGCTTGAACACTTAGCTCATAGCGTAGCTCCCGTCGCTCTTGGCCCTTCCGACCGGACCTCTTCTATACCCCATCTTTCTCCTTCTCGTTTGTGACCCCACTGTAAACTTCAAGCACCTGGGCTCAGGAATAAAGTCACTAACCGACCCAAACTGGACGTAGGGCACGTTGCTTGAACCAGTATAAACCCTGTGTCATTGAGTGTTAGGCTACCTCCGATCACAACGTACGGCAAACCTACAAATATTTACTAGTTGGTCACATTCTACACCGACAACTAGTGTTTTTTTGTTGACTAAAAATATGTCTTTGCTTAACAGGTAGAGATGGAGTGGAAGGTGAAACAGTTTCTTTCTCCTTCCCCGCTGCCTCCCCTGACCTTGAGAGCCTCACGCGATGACGCGACCATGACGCCTCCTTCCACGGAATCGATCCCAGCGGCGGCGCCCCTCAGCCCCGACACCACGATGCCCCTGCGGCCTGCGCCCTCACGCTGCCAACGCCGCCCAGTGCCCAGTCCGCCGTGTTGTGGTGCCGCCACTAGCTGGAGGTGGTGGGAGCCCTTTTGCTTTGGTGCCGGGTTCTTCCTCTCCCCAGTCCTTCGTTGTAGTATTCATGTTGAACATGTAGATGACCAGATATCATATCTGTATATATGATATATGTGCTGATAGATCAGACTGATTCTATTTTTGACATAAGTGTTGACTCCATTCATGATGAACTACTGATTTGTGTATTATTTGAATGAAACCTTGTTGGTCATGCATAAAAAATACTGTATGGAAAATATATATTTTAATATGCTGTTGCTACTGTTTTAAAATATTTTTTTTGTGTGTTTAACTCTTTTTTTCCTGTGAGACTGGCTACACAGAAATATTATTTTTAATCTGGACGATATGAATTTTTCTATGAGTTCACCTGCACTGACAGAAAAAAAATATGTGTTTTTCTGTGCGTTTATTTCTTTTTTCTGTGTGGATTAACACACAAAAAAATTAGTTTTAATATGGGCGAACATAATTTTTCTGTGCGTGTGAGACCCATAGAAAAATTGTTTCTGACGGTGAACCCACAAAAAAATTTGATTTTTCTGTCATTATATTTCTGTGTGTTATTTTCTGTACACCGTTAGAAAAATATTTTTCCGTGGGTATTCGAATTTTTCCGTGGATTTTTGCACACACAGAAATATTCGAGTTTTCAGTAGTGATAAGGTGAATAATGGTTCTATGATTAATAGATGTCTACTCTACGTTTAGTTCAAGACTAGAAATCAAAACATTGTGATAAAATCGAGCGCGAGGGCTAGAACTTCGTGCCTCTTAACCTTGATGACCATGGAATTTTTAAAAAAGGCACTATTGAGTGTAAGCAGTGGGTTGATTTTTAATCTTGAACTAAAAAAAACTTAGTGGTAAACGTAGGAGGAAACTTAAGAGGGTGGTTGTCATCTTCAACCTTCAACAAAGGAGGAGAACCCCTAGTCCCTTCTTCCTCTCTTTCATCTCTCCATATTTGAAGGGGGGAGGGGACTCCTTGGTGACATAGACTACCATATTATAGGAGGGCTTGAACCCCTGCTGCCCTGTTAAGTCTGCTTCTAGCTTCATCGGCTCCCTGATACATTTTATTAAGAAGTCAGAGCTAGAGCTCCATCTAATGAGACCTTTAGTCAATTAATCTAGTTGGGTTCCATTCTTTTTGTTTTTTTTTTGTCAAAATAAACAATGCTTTACCATATTTTTGAGTTTGTAACATGCATGTCAAATGCATAACCATCAGACCAAGAGTTAGCACCCCCCATTAGTAGTCCTCACTGGAGGACTTGCGCGTGGGCATCGTCCCTTGGCATTTGAAAAAAATTAAGCGCTTTCCACATGTATTTCACTCTAGATCTGTAAAGTTTCAAAGCTGGTCAAAGTCCATGCCAAGTGAATTGATCGAAGTCAAAGGGGTAGAGGTTGCACAAAGGCCCCGTTCGCTGGTCTGAACTTTGGCTGAAACTGGCTAAAAAACACTGTTCCGGCTGAATTGTTGTGAGAGAAAAACACTGTTTCGGCTGAAAAAACAAACTGAACAAGCCAAATTTAAAACAAGCGAACGGGGCCTTAGTTTTGTTTTTGAAGCCATGTGGAATCAGTTGATCCTAATGCCGAACCTAGCCATGGCATTTGGTTTGCGTCATGTGATCGAGTCGTCCGTCATGAAATTAGTTGTTCCATGTATAGCGCGCTCCCACGGGCCAACAGAAAAGATGTTATCAGACAAGAACCATTCCCATGCCACGTGAATTGGATCTTCAAACCAAACACTTTAGTGTTTCTCGTCCAGCTTATCTCTTATACTCTTTCGAGAGGTACTTAAGATCTTCTAAATCTTGTCCCACGAAAGACTTAAGTGAGCCAAGTTAGCATCTTTTTTATTGTAGCATTTGGATTTTCTATTTAAAATTTCTTTTGTATATACTATTATACTTCTGTTTATTACTTAATCCATTTCAAATTATTAGATATTTGGCTTTTCTAAATGCATTTATTTTATTATATATCTAGACATGGTGTTTATCTAAATATAGCAAAACAATGTATCTGAAAAAAATCAAAACGTCTTATAATTTGGAACAGAGGGACAGTAGTTATCCTCCATGTCCGTACTATATTTATATTTGACAAGAATTTTATACTACCTCCGTTTTTGTTTACATGTCACCAAAATTTACTGTAGCAATTTTGACCATACGTTTTTTTCTATAAAAGATTTTTAGATACATCAAGTTTTCACATATATGATTCTTTATTGAACATACTTCATTAGTGTTATATACATTGAAGTATCTAAGATTTTTTTAGAAGAAAAAACAGATGGTCAAATTTGCTACGATAAAAAATTGCTGACAAGTAAACACAAACGGAGGGAAGTATATAACTATAAATTAATTTTTTAACTTAAAGCTATTGTTATCTTGTTTTCTCTTCTTCTTTTTAGGCATCATCTTGTTTTTGTGGTTGTGTCATTTCTAGCGGAGTCAAATCAAGCCCGTGTTTAGTTGGTTGAAAAGTTAGAATTTGGCTACTGTAGCACTTTCGTTTTTATTTGGCAATTAGTGTTCAATCATGGACTAATTAAGCTTAAAACGTTCGTCTCGCGATTTCCAACCAAACTATGCAATTAATTTTGTTTCGTCTACATTTAATACTCCATACACGTATCGTAATATCCGATGTGATGCGTACTGTAGTATTTTTTTTGGAATTTTTTTTTTTACTAAACACGGGCCAAGACGAAACTTCAACGTTCACATCCGAGCAGTCAAAAGTCAAAACTTCGCAAACCCAAACGAATCCCAATTTCCCAATCCCGTTACTCACTCCACAGGCCAACAAGGCAACGACCCTCGCCACGCCACGCGGAAACATCCGTCACCGTCCTCGCCGACCGCGCTGGGGCGCCCCCCACCCACCCGGAGGCCTAGCTCCCCCACGAATCTCGATTCCCCAAACAACATTGCCACCGCCGCCCCGCTTTCCCTCACCTCGCCCCCTCCGCCACGCCGCGAGCCGCCTCCCTCCCCCTAGGGTTCCTCTCCCCGGAGCCGGGTGGGCGCGGCAAGGGAGAGGGAGGGGATGGAGGGGTGGGCGTCCGCGGCGGCCTACACGGCCGCCGCGCTGGCGTCCGCGGCGGCGGCGACGGTGGTGGCGCTGCGCCTCGTGCACCGGCACCTCCTCCACTACGCCGAGCCCACGCACCAGCGCTTCATCGTCCGCATCATCCTCATGGTCCCGGTACGCCCTCCCCCCCGGGCCCTCCGATACCCCGCTTCTGTATACTACTATAGACGAATCGTAGCTGTTTACGTTAGCTCTCTTAGCTCTTCCCTGTGATTTGTGGGCGAACTGTGACTTGTCCATTTCCAACTGAAATCTTCTGCAGCTGTAGCTATAACGGTTTGCTCATTGATGCTTCCACGCAGCAATAATGGCTTACCATGTGTAGCAACCATTTATGTTCATATATGTGTATACTTGTGTTGCGTATGCATTAGACTGGCCACAGTGTGTGCATCGATGCCCAAAACTAAAAGCAGAAACTCAGCATCGGTGGAGACAAGCTGCAATGGGCAGGCATCGTGTAGGACCCACTAAACAGCTGTCTTAGTATTGATAATTGTTTCTTAAATAAAACAAAGGGTCCCTGTTTCTGAAGTTTGATAGTGGTATATCTGTTTCGGGGAATCATTTTTATGTTTTGTTTTGGATGGAGCATGGCAGCACCTTTCTGAATTTTGTTACTTGCCACTGCAACAATAACCCTAGTTACTTTTACCGTGATAGCCTGTTTGGTTTGAGCCCAGGCATGAATCCCAGGCGTCCAATTTTGGAGGTCTGGGGCTGAGATTGCTGCTTGGGCTGCGAGTTGCCTGGAAGGCCCCCAACTAAACACATTTGTGAACAGATAGGTGGTGTACTCAAAGCTGAAAATGATGCTTGGGACTATTGAACCTTACAGCTCTGTGGGAGTTTAAGCAATGTGCTGAGTGGAATGGCTTATATTTTCTTTCTGCTCCCTAGCTCAGAAATTCTTTACCTCATCTCATAAAATTAACTTTGTTGTAGTGGAACCATCGGAACGTGAAGAAGACATATTATCTCATAAACATGATATTTCCAGTTCTGATTCCTGCATGATCTGCTGCCCACATGCTGTTAGGATCAGCTAGTTATATCACAGAGTTTTGGTTACACTATTTGTGCCATGTCCTTGTTCTCTTTGGTTTGGCATAAGCATAATGCATATGAATCATGGTGTCTACCCTCTGTGCATGGAACGTGAACATTTGTCCTAGATAGTTGGTTTCAAGTGTCAGCATGGAATCATATGACTGGATTGTGTTGAATCATTTAATTTTTTTCATCTTACACATGTATTCTGTATCCAGCTTATGTCTTTTCTAACTATCTATAAGTACATCAAATTTTAGGTATATGCAGTGATGTCATTTCTTTCCCTTGTCTTACCACATCAAGCAATCTACTTCAATTCTATTCGAGAAATGTAAGTCAACTACTTGTAACTCAAAAACCTATTTTATTTTATCCTGTGTCACCTAATTCACGCTCATATCACTTGGAACATATATGCTTTCATTCACGATGGATAATGATGCCCTCGTATTGAGAACTAATACATGAAATAAAACTGCTCTTGTAACCCTCCTTTTTTAGCACTCATCTGGTATAAGTCCTGTGACTTGATATGGTCCATCACCTTGACCATTGACAAATTGCAGTCCTGAGTGAAACAGTGCTGTTAATGTGAGAAGGGCATGAATTTGCAACTTTTGTTTATGTCACAGTATTGCTAGCTTTGGTGGCACTTGGTATGCATGCACAAGTTTTGAATGCCCTCGCACTAGAATCATTAAGTAGTCAACTTGAGTACTTGACCATTAATGATGCACTACCTGAACCAAAGCAAGAATTTTAGTTTCAAAAGAATGTTAACTTTATGTTCGCAAAAAAAAGAATGTTAACTTTAAGTCTTCAGTAATATACTAGTAACAGTATTAGCAATATCCCCACTGATGCTTCTGAAGGATTGGGGCAGGCTTCTTCTAGCACTGCATTACAGAAAAGCCTCCTGGTTTTTGATGCAAAACCATGGGGGAGTTCCCCACTGTGCCAGTTCCTGCGGATTAATGAAGTGAAGCATAGTTTTTAAGTCGTCGCCTAGGCGTCGCCTAGTCGTCGCCTAGTCGTCCAGGCGCTGAAAAAAGTCTGGGCGTCCTCGACGCCACGACCAAAACCAGCAAAATGAGGGAGCAGGGGAGGGAGGAGACATAGGAAGAACTGGAGGAGGACCAGGCAAGGCTAACCACTAATCTCTGCTCCCATCCCCATCAGCTCTGCTCCCATCCCCGCCAGCTCTGCTCCCCAGCAGATCTGGGAGGGGCTCTTGAAGGGCAACAGCAGGGGATCTCGCACAGGGAACTAGAAGGAGGGCGGCGGCAGCAGTGAGGAAGGGGAGGGGAGATCTAGAAGGGGGCGACAGCAGCAGTGAGGAAGGGGAGAGGAGATCTGGAAGGAGGCGGCTCCAGTAGTGGATACTGAGAAGGTGTTCGAGAGGGAGAAGAAGCACTTGGAGAGGAGCAGTGGCAGCCCTAGATAGTTCAGGATAGTTGGGGAGGGCTTTTATGGGCTGTATGCTGGACTGGGCCTTTTATGTTCCTTGTCCTTCTTCTTTTACTTTTTCATTTTTCTTTTTTATCCCTTCTCCATTCTCCTGTCTTGAACATATGGCGTCGCCTTGCCTCGCCTTATGATCGCCTAGGCGTCGCCTAGGCGATTGGAAGGGGGTGGCTCGCCACGTCTCGCCTTAGTGCCTTAATAACTATGAAGTGAAGTTCAATTGTGTGAATACTTACCCAATTAGGGATCAAGGAACAGAGAAAATTGTCATGGAGGCTGTTTTTTTCCTAACTATGCATGCCTATCGAAATCATGATATTAATTTCATGAGCAATGCCATACACTTGCAAGTTACAACGATGTTTCCTTTGACATCTTCGTAGTCCACGAATACATTTATCCAATCAGATTGTTGAGATGTGATCAAATTAGTATTTTATTTTAATAAATCATCAGTGCTGAACTTACTACTTCTAGAAAACTCAGCTATATACGCGTTATCACTTCTAGAAACCTTTATTGCAGTCCACCATCTAACAACTATGTGATCCAGCCATGTATGTTTCGTGATCTTTTGTGAAGAATTGTCCATCAAATGAAAACTAATGGTAAACTGTTCTTGTACTGATAATATGTGGGGTAACATAGGTGACAGTATTATTGTAACCGTTGCTTTTCTTTTCCAGTGTTTATGGGGAGAATTTTCCTGCAGTCTGAATTAGATAGCCTGCTATTTTCCCTCCAGTCTGAGGTAGATAGCCTGTTAGCAAGTCACTGTGTTTTTGCAAAAATCATTTTGGGCTTTAGACTGTACCACCAAAGGACCCCTATTAATTGCTTATTTGCATCAGTGTTAGAGATTTGGCCACTGGAAGGACAATACGTGCCTAGAAAAAGACATTTATGCTTCCTTTGGCCATTGTGATCTTACAATTACAAAAATGCCTCACAAGTCTCATCTTGTATTTATGATCTCTTTGGCAGCACTCATATATCAGCAGAAGAGGTCGTTCTTTTTAGATATTATTTACACTTAAGCTCAATTGACTTTGTGTAACCTGCTCTGAGTTGAATTGGGTAAAACTAACTGGAGCATGTTGCCCCATGATTAATGCACTGAACTGTTGAGCTAACAATAACTACTCCCTCCATCCAAACTATAAGACGTTTTGACTTCTCTGGATACATAGCTTTTGGTATGCACTTAGATATACACTATGTCTAGATACAAAGTAAGTAACCTATCTTGAAAAGCCTAAACATCTTATAATTTGGAATGAAGGGAGTACTTGCTAATTCTTTTGTGGCTCCAATAAATGTGAAGTTACCTAGATCAAAATCTCAGACTGTTGCTATTTTTTTACTGAAGTGGATAATTTCGATTTATATTTTGTTTGAAAACATATGCTCCAGATACAGTGATGTATCTTAAATTGGAACCTTTTATTTGGTGCTCATATAATGTGCTGACAGCCATTTTTTAGTGCCCATTTGCATAGGAACTGTAGACTCTTTATTGACTAGTGAGCAGTATTGCTAGTGAGGACTGAAGTCTACCTATTTCAAGAAAAAAAGGTTGATTTTTTTTTCTTTCTTTGAAGACTCAGCCTTGAACGTCTTTGCAAAAATGACCTCAACTATGTTGCAAAGAAAAAAGTGCCCCAGGGCATGGCCATCTGTACTAATGGCACCTGACTTTGGAGTCATGAGGTACATTCATACTAGCACTTTGCAGAACAGCATTGGTCATAGTAATACAATCACAAACAAGCTTAACGCCCCAATCTGATTCTTTTTTTTTCCAAAATGAGGAGGAGGAAGAACAAAATTTAAGTCCTCTTGAAAAGCTTTGCTGGCATGATAATTCACTGTTTTGTGTTATTGTTATTGTATTTATTTATTTTGTTAAGAGATAATTGATTAGGTGCACTAAATATTCTTCCTCCTGCTGTGGTTCATGCAGGATAGTCTAGTTCAAATGTTATGCATCCTGTTGATTTTTTTCATTGTTTCTGCAGTTCCCTGACAAATTTGTGCTAATATAAGAGGCGCTATATCTAGAATCATGTTTAAACTTGATTCAATTGTGTTTCAGCTATGATGCTTGGGTCATCTACAATTTCCTTTCACTTTGCTTGGCATGGGTTGGAGGTCCTGGTACTGTTGTGGTAAGTTTGAATGGGCAATCTTTGAAACCCTCATGGTTCCTGATGACTTGCTGTTTACCAGCTATTCCTCTAGATGGGTGCGTATTTATCTTTTGTTTGATTAAATGATCAATACAACATTTTTTTACTGTCCACATGCTTTAAAAACCTTATCTCATGGACTATGACTTTTGTGTTCCTGACAGGCGTTTTATACGGAGATGTAAACAAGGCTGTCTGCAGTTTGTGATCCTAAAACCAATCTTGGTTGTTATCACCTTCATACTTTACGCAAAAGGAAAATACGAAGATGGAAACTTCAGTGTCAACCAGTCCTATCTATACATAACTATCATCTATACAATCTCATACTCTATGGCATTGTTTGCTCTTGCACTATTCTATGCGGCATGCAGAGATCTACTTCAGCCTTATAACCCTGTCCCGAAGTTCATCATAATCAAATCAGTTGTGTTTCTAACGTATTGGCAGGTAAAGTCTATTGTAAGGGTTCATTTCTTTCTCTGAATTACTTGTGAGCCACTACTAGTCTAGTAGCCTGTTCAGATTTCTTACATGGAATGGCAGTTTTGCAAGCAAAATGACCCCATCCAGTATTTGTTGTTACTTAGTGAAATAAATAATCCTTTTGTAACAGTCTGGAAGCTTTTCTCACAGGGTGTGCTGGTTTTCCTTGCTGCAAAATCTGGATTCATAAAAAATGCTGAGAAAGCTGCCTATCTCCAGAACTTTGTGCTATGTGTTGAGATGCTCGTAGCAGCCATTGGGCACCGATTTGCCTTCTCCTACAAGGAATATGCTGGCTCCAATGCCCACCCTTTTGGTGGTTTTAGGGGAAGCCTTCTTCACGCGATGAAATTCAATGACTTCTATCATGACACTGTGCACCAGGTAAATTAACAATCATTCTCTTCACAGCTCATCCTGGTCTCAGATGTGAAGCATATGCATGATCTCCCTGTATCCCAATTTCCAGAGTGCAGTTTCAACTTTTGTATCAGCTAACTGTTTTCTCCCGCATTGCAGTTTGCACCTACATATCATGAGTATGTGCTCTACAGTAATGAGGGGGAGGATGAACCAACAAAATACAGCCCCAGCACTATCGTGCCAACCGGAGAGCACCTAGTAGAGCTGGCGGAAGTCACTGTTGTGAGCTCGAAGGCTCCAGGGATGTCAAGTTTATTGCTGAATGAGGCTGATCAGGCAGAAACAATGCCCTCCCAAGTCATGGAAGCCAACACCGCTGCTTCCGTGGAACCATACGACCTCTCAAGCTTCCTCAACGTAGAGTTATCTGATTACCCTGATCAGGTCCCTGCGATTCCTAATGTAAGAGAACAATGACATGTTGCGGTGTATATTCATGGTGTAAAATGAGCGGTACCGCTGTTGAGCTGACCATAGATTACGGTGTACATAGAAATGTCTCGTGTCGGTTTTGTTTCATTGTTCATGCATTTGAGTGGCAATGCCTCACGAGCGCTCGTGCTCCTCGCTTCCTCAGTTTGGTTTCTCTATCACCTTTGCTCGTTCTCCTCATAACTTCGCTCCTTCTCTTCCGACACTTGTACCCGGTGAAGAAGAAACGTCTCCAATTGTAAAGCTGCGACCCCAAGTGTCTTTGTTTATCGGGTATGCAGTATCCGTCAGGTATCTGTTATCCGACCGATACCCGACGGGTACGGGGATGGGCAAGAATCTATACCCGAGACAGTTAACGGGGATGGGGACGGGATGAATTCTCCGTAGCGGGGAAGATAACGTTCCGGCGATACCCGATACCCGATGGGTATATCCCCGTTGGCATGCTCATGTTTTCTCCGTGTGGGTTAAAGATGAGCCAAGCTGACAGATGAATTTGAGGCGTAAGCGGAAAAATGCGGTGCAAGTAACATGTAGATTTAAATGAATTGCTTTTGTCGATGAGACGGGTCACATAGGGTATATGTTGGGCTGGACGTGGTTTCTGTACTGATGATATTACGAAAAGTTCACGTGCAAGCAACGTGTTGTGGATTAAATGAATCTGTAAGATTGCACAGAGATATCGGTTTACAGGAGATATGTCCTCATGAGTTCAAATGGTTAATCGTATGACGATTAAATTTCCCTGCTGCTGCAATGGTATACTTCATCTACGAAGGCCCTAAATCATATTCTAATCAACATTACAAAATGACTGGTTTATGACACTTCCTAAATAAAAGGTATACGGTACCTTAAAATATGCACCCAAAAATTATACCTAACTGATTACTATTAGGGACACGGGCTGGGACACGCAACCCGGATGTCTAGACGGACGCTCGCGCATACACATGCTGCTGCGCGTGCCCGCGCCACATGGATGTCGTCTGCACTGCTAGACCACGCGCGGGAACCGCTTGCGCCCCCTCTGCTTCCCACTCGCATGCACATGGGACCGTCTGTGCCCGCTCAGCGGCACCCCAACAGCTGCGGCAAGTGTGTCTCATTGCAACATGTGCAATACCAGATCTACTTTTGTAACATACATCCGTAACAGCTAAAACACTTACAACATACGTCTGAAACACTTAAACACCTAAAAAACGCTTGAAAGTCATTTCAAAACATATGCAACATCCAGATAAAATACTTGCAACATGCGCGTGAAAACACCTGAAACATTTGGAATACACTTGCAACATACATATAAATGCAACATCCATATCTATTTTTAAAACATCCAGATGAGAAACATACACTTGCAACATTCGTATATAGCCATTGCAACACATGCAATATCCAGATAAAACGCTTAAAACATACATCTGAAATACCTGAGCACGGCATCACTGGCGCCACGACCTGCCGTGGCAGGAAGCTAGGGTCGGTGGTGGCGCGGCTCCCTGTCATGGTGTCTTCGGCCGACGGCGACCTTCTCCTGGTGTCGCTAGGGTGGGGTGCGTCCGAGGACGCTGCGTGGCACAGCGCAGGATGGGGGCGCGCGGGCAGCGGGGGATGGCCGTGGCGGCGAGGCGGAGTGGGGCAGCGCTGCGCAGGATGGGGCGTGGCAGGGGATGGCCACGGCGGCGAGGAGGAGTGGGACGGACGGACGGCCTCACGGCGCGCTGAAGCCACGATGGCGCGCGAGATGAAGTGGGGAGATTTTTTTGAGAGAGACAGGGGAGACGTAGGTGAGGGTGAGTAGACAGGCCTGTTCGGCAGGTAGCTAGCAGGCCCGGGAAGGTGGCATCCGACGGACGCCCACACCACAGCGTTTCTGTTACTATTAGTCGGATTGTCTGGGCAGTTAAGGTGATTGGGGACACGACCCTCTCGCCTCCTTTTGAGCGTTTTAGCTTGCATATCGTGAGATAGCATTTGGGGAGACAAATTGCTGTCTTTATTTAAGCTTGAATATTGTAATAACAAACTGTGAGCTAAAACAAAATGGCCTTAGTTATAGTAACTCAAACAGTTTACAACTGGCATCCGTTCAGGGTTTTGTGGCGCGCAGCTATTTTTTTTTTCCTACAGACAATACTGTACAGTGTAACCACAGCATTGTTACAGACAAATACTACCCGACTCGAGTGCGGTTGTTGGATTCGGCAAAAAAAAAAGGAGACGACGTCAACTACATTTGGAATCAGACACAGCAGGTGCGCAGTGCGCTGGCGTCTGATTAACACAATTGTACAATCAAATTCACCCAATGTCAATGGTACTAGTAACTAGTAGAGTAGTAGTTCACGATCTTCTGAAACAGGCCAACCTGACCGCATCGGCCATCTCTTCAGAAGGAATCACCCCGGCAGCTTTCATCTGATACATGACTCTGGTGGCCTCTCTGTACCGTCCGCCGCGAGCATACGCCATGGCAAGGGCGCTCCAGCACGCGGTGTCAGGCTTGCCACCGATTGCCTCGAACGCCCTGGCGGCATCTGCCAGCTGCCCTTGCTTGGCGTACATGTGTACCAGCCCAGAGCCAACGAACTGGTTCGTGTCCACACCACGCTTGATGGTGTCGGCGTGCACCTGCTGCCCGCAGCACCCTTGGTTCTGTGACTCCGCGAACACGGCGAGGATGCTCGACAGGGAGAAGCTGCTCCTTGGAACGCAGGAGGACGCCATGTCCCTGAAGACGTCGATGGCCTCGTTCAGCTGGCCGTCTCGGTGGCAGCTTGTGATCAGGCTCGTCCAGGCCGCCTCAGGGATTGGTTCCTGACAATGGTGCTGCATCATCGTCACGAGAACTCGCCGCGCGCTTCTGTGAATACCACCACTCTCGCAGTACAGCTGCACTAGCGAGCTACCAATGTCACCGCGGACCCTGCCTTTCTTGATGACGAGAGCGTGTACCTGCTCGCCGAGACGTAGTTCGCCCACACGAGTACACGACCGCAGCACGGCCACGATGACATGGGAACAGCAATCGCCATCCAGGACCAGCGTTCTGTGGCACATGTGGGCGAACAGACGCATTGCTTTACGATGGAAGCAACCATCCGAGTAGGCGGACATCATGGTCGCCCACGCCATGCCGTTCCTCGTGGGCATTCGGTCGAACACCCGGCGTGCAGCTTCGATATCCCCACACGCGGCGTATGAGAGCAGCACCCGGTTGGCGACCGGCGACGGGAGTCCGTCGGCGGCGCACCGCGCGGTTATGTGCGCGTGCACGGAGGCCACCTCCGCCGCGTCGGCGCACTCCCTGAGGAGGGATATGTAGATGTCCTCGTCGGGCGGGATGCCCAGCGCGTCCATCAGGCGGAGCACGTCGCCGGCGGCCGACGAGGACGGATGCGAGTGAGTAGCTTCCGGCGGTGGTTTCTTGGGGCAATCCTTGCCGCTGGTGGTGTCAGTGGCGGTGTTGGTGGGGACGGGGAGCTTCGGACGCGAGAGGAGAGGTGGCGGCGGTGGTTTGGCCGGTTTGCTTAGGGCCGGCAACCCAGATTTACTGGTGGACATGGCCGGGGTGGTGGCGTTCGCGGAGAGATGCCGGCCGCGACGAGAGAGGCGAGGAGTCGCGGTGGTGGCGCAGAACGGTTTCGCGACGGAGCAGCGCGCCATGTGCGAGGTTGGCTGAACCTGAACCTGAAGCACTGGAGCGAAGGTTCGGGTTGTTCGAGGGAGGAGTGAATATTTTGATTAGAATAGAATTAGAAAAAAAATTGGCGTGAATATTTTTAGTTCGGCCTGCTGATTTCTGGGCTGGATATTACTTTGGGCCCAATATAGAAAAACATGCCCAAGCCAGCCCAAAGTTTAAACTGTTTTTTTCCTCCGTCTTTTCCATTTTCTTGATTCAATCCCAAACCCAAAGGGCAAAGTTGCATCCAAGCAAGGGGATGGTACTTACCCTAAAAAAAAAAGCAAGGGGATGCTACTGAAATCTTCTTAACCAAATCATAGCCTACCTCATATCCATATTCCGACCCACCTTGCATCCAAAAATACCGCAGTAGTGTAGGAATTCGAAGGGTGTTTGTGTTTCTATAACATACCAATCCACCAAGCATCAAATGACGACTCAACTGATAACTAAACACAGCAATACACACATCGTGTTTGGTTACCAAAGAAATTTGTAGAGTGGCAAAACAATCATTGACCAAACCATTTCTAGTTTATGTGCATTGTAACTAGAAATCACATTTCAATTTCAACTCACTGTGGCATGTGCACATGTCCCTCCTCATCGCCACCTGAACACCTGTGGAGTAGGAGTCAATGGTGGTGTGGGGATCAGACACCTGCCTAACTATTGACAAGATGACATGTAGAATCAGTGAAAGAGGCAGCATCAACTGCAATCCAGATTCTCTGACTTCGTTCAGAAAAGTCACCAAGCTGGGGGGGGGGGGGGGGGGGGGGGGGGTGGAGGTGACGGAGCAAAGGAATAAAACTTAGTTCTTGATTTTCCAACACCAATAATGAATAATGTTTTATTTTACTTAGTATGTAACATAGAATTTTAATGATAAGATTGATGTTTCCTCAAGAACATTATTGAGTCTATGAAAGTGGAATAATGCAATCCCATTATTGATCAAAATGGGTGGTCCTATTATCTAAAAGGAAGAAGGTGGTCTTGGTAGACTTGACTTTAAAGGTTCAAATGATGCTACTTTTTAATGAAGAACTTGCATACATTTTTCAACCATGAAAATTTGCCATGGGTAAAACAAATCTCAGGCCCTGTTCGTCTGGTTGGAAAAACGGTTGATGCTGATGCTGATTTGTTGTGAGAGAAAAATATTGTTATTTCGTTGAAACGGTACGGCTGATAAGTTCAAGCGAACAGGGCCTCAGTCTCTTACAATTTTTCTAAATAGTTGTTTCTTTCTTAAGAGATGATATGAACTGTGTTTTGTAAATAGTTCTAGTTTTTAGTAGAGAATACAAATAAAAGGAAGGTTATAGAGAAATCCATCAGGCTTTCAAGTGGCCTTGGAAATGCTATTGCCATCTTAAACACAAGGTTTTATTTTCGCTTTTTGTTGAAGGATAGACTAAATATGATAAGAGTAAAATGATGAATATACAAAGTTAAAACTGTGTTCTATGCACCAATGCTTTTGAGGAAATTGTTCAACGACAATTCTTATACAGTGGCTTGGGTTTGCCCAAAATTGCTATGCTAATTTGAACTTACAAGTTCACCACAATATATAGCCTATTCAAGCCATTGAATCTGGGCAGAAGTTATATATATTCCCTTCAACATGGAATATTATAATGATCAAACTTTTGTTGCCACAAATATAAGAGAATATTTCTGATCCTCGTGCAAAAATATGAGGCACACATGTATTCTAATATTCAAACTTCATAATTCTTGCACCAACATTTACTCCCTCCATCCTGAAATAACTGTCGTTTTGGGTTTCCGTGCCGTAAGTTTGACTGGATTTGTAGAAAATATGTGCAATATTTATATCTCTAAATAAATTTATTATGAAAATAGATTTAACAATATATCTAATGATATTAATTATGTACCATAAATATTAATTTTTTATATAAAATTAGTGAAAGTTATTTCTCGGAAAGCGAGAATGACAGTTATTTAGGGACGGGGGAGTAGTTTATCAGCATGAAAAAATGTACCACAAAAAAGTTGCATTGAATTTGTATTTAGAAATGCTTTTTAATAATCAAGCTTTTATTGCAATTAATGATATATAATATAAGAAATTAATGATCAAATTGTGCTCTTAAAGATTGCACAAGTCAAATCGTATTTATATTTTGGGATTGAGGGAGCAGTCAAAGTGCGGTCTTAAAACAGTACCAAGTCAAATCATGGCTTATATTTTGGGATTGAGGGAGCCGTCAAAGGTTGTAAAATAGTACCTTGTCAAATCATGGCTTATATTTTGGGATTTGGGGGGGAAGGGGGTAATGAATGATGAAGTATAAAAATTGGCTGACGTAACATGCAAACTGAAGCTTACAAGTTATATATCCATATGACACATCACTGAAAATCCTGCAATTTTGTTCGTACTTGGTTTCAGATTCATAAGACCCAAGGCGTGTCAGTCAGCTGCGGCTGCCCAGTTTTTGGATTGTTGAATGTGGTCGTGGTGTGCCAACTGATGAGACTTTGTGTTAGTAGCTTATTGCCTGCTGGTCATCTCTTGACTAGGTCAGTGAATCTGTGCGTCAGAGTATGCTTGCTGCCTGCTGGTATCAAAAGTCAGATATGGCAAGCCTGCCTGCGAGGGTCACTAGTTGCCTCTGAATTCTGGTCAGTCCTCAGACTATTAACACTTAACAACGGGCCTTGAGAGCTCTATATAAAGCTTCCTCCATCGCCTCATGTTTCATCAGTTCATCACAACAAGCTCAATTCACCTGCTTACAACACATTCTCATATTAGAACCACCATTTGCTTGCAAAGCTAGCTCCAATGGCGTCCCAAATCGAGAGCCACCGCTCCGGCGCAGAGGTCGTCAGCGGAGACGACACCATGTGCAGGAAGAAGTCCGTGGAGCTGCTGGAGGAGCTCGGCCTCCCCAAGGGCCTCCTTCCAATGGAGGACCTCCAGGAGTTCGGGTACAACCGTGCCACAGGGTTCATGTGGCTGGTGCAGCGGAAGAAGAAGGTGGAGCACACGTTCAAGAAGATCAAGCAGACCGTGTCATACGCGCCCGAGGTGACGGCCTTCGCCGAGAAGGGGAAGCTGCGGAAGATCACCGGCGTCAAGACCAAGGAGCTGATGCTGTGGCTAAGTGTGGTCGAGGTGTATGTTCCAGAGGCGTCGCCGGAGAACGTCACCTTTAAGACCGGCACTGGCCTCTCCGACAGCTTCAACGCCGCTGCTTTCGCACTCGGGGAGTAACCTGACCAATGTGGGTTGAAATAGTGCCAAGTGCATGATCGTATCATATAGTATGTCTTTCTTTCGTGTTAGCAACTACCGTTCGTGAAGAACAGGAGTATGTTTGTGCAATTTCCTTTATTATTTTTTGAGTTTGTACCTTGTAATGTTTTGGCAAAATGAATTTCTCTTTAGAAGAAAGCTTTAATAGCTATCTTTTATGTTTGTATAAGTGCACATGCACCAGTGGCATTCTTGCTCTGTTTTTATGGCATTGTGATTTCATTGGATTTATTTTCATAATTTAATGTGCAAGTTGTCAGACTCGGTCGCTTCCCATGTACTAGTCTATGCTAGGAGTCTACATAACTTATATACCGGGAGTGTTCGGCCGGTATGGATTATTCACTGTTCATGCTGGAAAACACTGTTCATGCTGGAATGTTGTGAGAGAAAAACACTGCTCCCGCTGGAAAAAAAAGCCGAACAAGCCGGGAAACCAGCCAGCCGAACAAGCTCAACCCACTAAAGATCATTAACTTTGATTTCTCTGCAACCACGTTAAGCCACGTCACCTCTAAAATTAAGACAGTCCGATCTTAAGCACAATTTTGATCATGTCCGTAGTTTGTCATGGACATCTGATGTACGCTATTCTCCACTAACTTGCTTTTATTACTTCATGCAAGTGGTTTCAGTAGTCATCATGGACACAAACGGGCGAAGGTTCATTTGGCTTCTCTAACTCTTCCACTAAACACCAATGTAAATACCTCTGAAGGCTAATACTATATATATTCTCCCCCATGGATCTGAAGTAAAGGTACCTCAACTCTCAACCTTCTCGCAGCAACAGAAGGCAACCTCTCGATTCTCATGACACGCTCCATGTTGGCTGGTGTAACCAAGGTCTCTGAGGAGACCCTTCATTCCCACGCGCATTCCCATATTCTTCATACTACTCATGTGGTAGCCTCCAGTTGTTTTGTGGTGTTGATAATTGACCTCATATAATCAGCCATGCAGAGACCTTTGATTGCTGTTCTGTTGCCCGTGCTTGGAGCTTGGGGTCAGCATGCAGAATTGCAGGGATCACAGCTGCATAGGGCTCTTGGTTGGCAGTCTGCAGTCACTAGCTTACTGTTTGCTCTATTTCATTTTGATTTGTTGACCCTTAGGCTCCTAATTAACCCTGCTGTATCCACATTTTGTTTACATAAGCAACGTCCAGTATGTATCTATATTGATACATTTGGCAGTTATGGATTATGAGGATCTTTGATTGCAATGCTACAACAATGGTATGGGTCCTTCAGATTATTTTCTTATGTCCTTCTCTAAGTTAACCAAAAGTAATATCTGCAATGCATTTAATTCCTGCATAAGTGCATATATATCCTGTTCTCTTACACACACACATCGACGCTTCTAGCAGGACAAAAAAAGGAGGGTGTTCAGTGAAGAGGTGACAATTATTTTTCAAGATTTGGTTCAGATTATCCCATGGCTATGTTAGGCCTTAATTAATCAACAAATGCTTCAGTTTAGCTTCGCTCATTCGGTGTTAACTAAAGTTGTTCCTCTAAATTTCCGTAGCAACGCGCGGAGAATTCACCTATCGTATATATTAGTACAAGTCAATGCCTGAAATAATGCCAGAGTGCACACCCGTCAGTACTAAGTTGATAGCTTCCAAGTAATTAAGTAGCTATATCTATTGATTTGTAATGAAGAACTTGCATACGTTTTTCAACAATGATTTTTTTTTTGCCAGGGGTAAAAAAATCTAGAACAACTATTATAACAACGGAAATTTTGTAAGGCACTACTAAAAAAAGATCCCAACACTTTCGTTCATAGAAATACAATCATTTTGCCAGAAATAAGAGCATCACTGTTATGAAAGCAACAACTCAATTGTTCCATTCTCCTTTCCATCGCTCTCTTTTAATACAATCTTATGAAAGTTCCAGTCTCTTGCAATTTTTCTAAATAGTTGTGTTCTTTCTTAAGATGATAGGAACTGTATTCTCTAAATAGTTCTAGTCTCTAGTAGAGAATACAAATTAGAGGAAGGTTATAGAGATATCCATCAAGCTTTCAAGTGGCTTTGGAAATGCTACTGCCAGTGGCGCAGCGTGGAGAGAAAACAAGCAGGGGCTAACTTTTTTCAATGACAATCATAATTGGTAGCAGCAATATGATGGAGTGCTACTAGGCTCTTCTATCTTTTTTTTGTTTCTTCTCTGCAGGCTGCAGTTTAGGCTTTCTATTTTTCATGTGCTTCACAGTTTTACAGAACAATTTTTCACAAAGCAATATAATGAGAATAGCACTATATGCAGTAGTAAAACATGCAAGCAAAGGGGGGCTCCGCCAGTGGCTACTGCCATCTTAAGAACAAGGTTTTCTTTTGGCTTTTTGTTATGCAAAGTTAAAACTGTGTTATATGCACCAATGCTTTTGAGGAAATTGTTCAACGACAATTCTTATACACTGGTTTTGCCCAAAATTGCTAGGCTAATTTGATCTTACAAGTTCACGACAATATATACAGCCTTTCAAGCCATTGAATCTGGACAGAAGTTATATATGCCCTTCAACATGGGATATTATTATAATCAAACTTTTGTTGCCACAAATATAAGAGAATATACTTCTGATCCTCGTGTAAAAATATAAGGCGCACATGTATTCTAATATTCAAACTTCATAATTCTTTCACCAACATTTAGTTTATCAGCATAAAAAATTGTACCACAAAAATAGTGGCATTGGATTTGTATTTAGAAATGTTTTTTAATAATCAAGATTTTATTGCCACTAATGCTATATAATACAAGAAATTAACGATCAAATTGTGCATTCAAAGATTGCACAAATCAAATCGTATTTTATATTTTGGGATTGGGATGGAGAGAGCAGTCAAAGTGTGGCCTTAAAACAGCACCAAGTCAAATCATGGCTTATATTTTTGGATTTGGGAGGAAGGGGGCAATGAATGATGCAGTATAAAAATTGGCTGACGTAATTAACATGCCAACTGAAGCTTGCAAGTTATATATCCATATGACACATCACTGAAAATCCAGCAATTTTGTTCGTACTTGGTTTCAGATTCATAAATAAGATCCAAGGCGTGTCGGTCAGCTGCGGCTGCCCAGTTTTTGGATTGTTGAATGTGGCCGTGGTGTGCTAACTGTTTTGGTACTACCGTGATGTGCTAACTGATGAGACTTTGTGTTTCTAGCTGGTTGCCTGGTCATCTCTTGACTAGGTCAGTGAATCTGTGCGTCAGAATATGCTTGCTGGTCACAAAAGTCAGATATGGCTAGCCTGCCTGCGAGGGTCACGAGTTGCCTCTGAATTCTGGTCAGTCCTCAGACTATTAACACTTAACAACGGGCCTTGAGAGCTCTATATAAAGCTTCCTCCATCGCCTCATGTTTCATCAGTTCATCACAGCAAGCTCAATTCACCTGCTTACAACACATTCTCATATTAGAACCACCATTTGCTTGCAAAGCTAGCTCCAATGGCGTCCCAAATCGAGAGCCACCGCTCCGGCGCAGAGGTCGTCAGCGGAGACGACGCCATGTGCAGGAAGAAGTCCGTGGAGCTGCTGGAGGAGCTCGGCCTCCCCAAGGGCCTCCTTCCAATGGAGGACCTCCAGGAATTCGGGTACAACCGTGCCACAGGGTTCATGTGGCTGGTGCAGCGGAAGAAGAAGGTGGAGCACACGTTCAAGAAGATCAAGCAGACCGTGTCGCCCGAGGTGACGGCCTTCGCCGAGAAGGGGAAGCTGCGGAAGATCACCGGCGTCAAGACCAAGGAGCTGATGCTGTGGCTAAGTGTGGTGGAGGTGTATGTTCCGGAGGCGTCGCCGGAGAACGTCACCTTTAAGACCGGCACCGGCCTCTCCGACAGCTTCAACGCCACTGCTTTCGCACTAGGGGAGTAACCTAACCAATGTGGGGAGAAATAATGCCATGTGCATGATCGTATCATATAGTATGTCTTTAATTTCTTTCGTGTTAGCAACTATTGTTCGTGAAGAACAGGAAGTATGTTTGTGCAATTTCCTTTTTTTTTTTGAGTTTGTACCTTGTAGTGTTTTGGCAAAACGAATTTCACTTTATGAGAAAGCTGTAACTATCTTTTTTGTTTATATATGTGCATCTGCACCAGTTTCATTCTTGGTCTGTTTTTGTGGCAGTGTGATTTCATTGAATCTATTTTAATTTCATATTGTGCAAGTTGTTTGACTCAGTCGCTTCGTATATGTACTAGTCTATGCCACCATTCTAGCTATATAGGAAAGAAAAACTCGAGTTGAGGACATATAGGAAAGATTTTCAGTTTCGATATCAAATAGGAAATGAGCATTATTTTTAGGGCTAAATAGAAAATTTTCTCGTGAAATAATGCCAGAGTGCGCACCCGGCCGACAGCGGCAGCGGCGGTACTTAATTTAGATAGCTTCCAAGTAATTAAGTAGCTATATCCAATTTGTAATTCTTGGGTGAAGCCATTCATCCCATTGCCCACAGGGCTGGGCTAGTAATTTCTCCTTTCGCTGGTCCCACCTGGCATAGACAGACATCAACCTAGCTGTACTGTCCTACATGGCCTACGAAGTAGAGTATGGGCCTGTTTGGCATAGCTCACGACGGCTTCTGTTTGTTTTTTGCCAAACACTCATTTCCAAAATAATTTCATAAATGAAGTTGTTTTTCTCCTATTCTCATAAAGACATGAGTTGGAATGAAATTAAAAAAAGTAGCTTATCCTAACTCTCTCACTCATTTCTCTCCCTCATCCATGCATGAAGCTGTTTTGCCAAACAGTTTTTCCAAAACAGCTTAGATTTATCTAGAAAGTTGCTCATGAATCTGTTTTCCAAAAAGCAACTTTACTGGTGAAGCTGAGCCATGTTAAACAGGGCCTATATCTCAACTCGACTGATTGATATTATTTCTTCCTTTAAAAATAGTTCTCTCTGCGCAAAGCAGTGAGTGGGAAGCGGCTAGGTTTATCGCCAGGTCTTTCCTTTTTTTTTTTGTAAAAGTGTAATTATTCTATTCCTTTTTCGGCAAGTATACTAATTAGCGTTTATTTTTTGGTGGGATGTGGGCAGGACCAGATACCGACCACACATTTGCACATCTATACGTTCACAAAAGAAAGCAATGAAAGGCCCAGACGTATGCATTTAGGTACTACATATATATGTTCACAAAAAGGCAATGTTTTCAGAAAAAAGAACACATCTCAGAAAAGAATACATTTATATCTGCAGTTTTTCAAAAAGCACAATACTACACATCTAGTCCCACACATTTGCACATCTTCTCTATACTGGCCCACATTTTGCTTCTCTGTACATGGCCTGCATTCTTGCATGTTAAAAAAAGATAACATGTGTCAAAAAATTCTTGCTGGTAGGAGATAGAAAAAGATGCTTATGTTCCTGGAGCTTCTATTGGTGATGAGCAGGTTGCTGCTAGTAATGCTGTAGTGGATTCAATTTTTCTAGGCAATTTAAGTGTCATTCAGTAGACAACAGTGTCTTCCTAATTAGGCAATTTTTGTATTCTGAAAAAGCAAGTATAGTCTCTGTGTTCATTTGCAACCCACAGCCCCACCCCCAACTCCCAACCCCCGGTTTATTTGCAAAAATACATATCAAACAGAGGCAGGGTGATGATATCAATAACTAGTTTTTGTACAGAAAAGGATCATCATAACAGTAGAAAAAAGGAAAAAAGAATGATCTGTGAACAACAATATGTCACCTGCATTAGTTAGCACCCCCACTCCCAATCTGCACTTCCCAACTCGAGAAAATAGAATCTCAGGCTTCCCCTAGTCACCTGCGCACGGTTAAAGTCACTTAGAGCACAGAGTAACGCTTGACAGTAAAAAGAGTAGATATTGTAGGCACATTTTTTTTTGTATTGGACACAAATAAAATTGCCACCAGATTACTATTAACTTGCCTGACTAATGATATTAAATTTACATGTACATTTTTCGGTGGTACTGTATTGCTCGTCTATACTTTCATCTAGCTTGATGCACACTCCACCTTTGCTGCCTTCTCTGTCTACAGTAACAGCATGGCAGCAGTATGGCAATAAGTAGTAGCCGATCTCATCCCGATACTGCCCAACTGTAGCTAGTAGTGGCTATAGTAGTAGCAGGTGCACTAGATGTGGTTACAACTTGTTTAGCAATGGAAAGCAGTTTAATTTGCTGCACCAGCACTCGTGCTGTATTCTGTGCTCAAGTTCATCTCTACCTCCAATTGTGAGCTGTGAGATGGTGATTGTAACGTGATAAATAATTACGCTGAGGCACGAGTACTTACACCATGCCCAAAAGAATGTCTAATCGCTAATTATTCAGCTCTAAATGCTGATTATTGACATCTCCATAAAACCTAACACCAGCTGCATTTTCTTAGGCAATTTAAGTTTCATTCGCTAGGCAACAATGTCTTCCTAAATAGGCAATTTATGTATTCTGAAAAAGCAAGTATAGTGTGCTGCACCATATCTAGTAGACTCGTAGATAAGAAAATGACCAATCACTGGTAGTCACCTTTTACATACACCATATCTAGTAGACTCGTAGATAAGAAAATGACTTGCTACTACTAAATCACAGATGCAACAGAATGGTCCATGCCAACATACCAAGCTAGCTTGCAAAAATACAAGATACTGCAACTTCTGCACATTGGCCGGTATCTCATTGGCAATGTCACGGTCGATGATGGGGAAGAATGGTGGCCAGTTCTCCTCCATCGGCACGCTAACTGCACCAAGCAAAATTGGAGGAAATGCCAATGATCAGACATCAGTATTCAGTCTAAACAAAGTGACAACTCAAACACCACTGACAGTCTGAATAGGTAGCAAAATAGGTCCAGGGATTTGCCAGTGCTAACGCTACGGTGGCATCTAGAAAAAATAAATTATAAAACTAAAATAAGTGTAAAGATCTTTTGGCAAAGAAACTAAAGATTAGAAAGATAAACACTTTTGGAGATTGCAATTGACCTCATAATTGCATCAATCATTAGTTGATCAACACTTTTCGAGTATAAAAGCATGTTTGCACATGGATCAGTCACAAAAATATCAGAATCCAGTGCTCTGTGGTACTCTTCTTACATCCTTGTCCTCTAGTGAAACTAATCCAAGACTTAGCCTTGCATCAACAATTTCTAATGCTCTCTTATTGGGCATTGCCTTTCTGGATGGAGGTAGAGCAACCACGACATTGTTCTCTTGATTTTGCTTTGCCTAGCCTAGCCACCGGAATGCAGCTTTACTTGTGTCCGCTTGCTATGTCTAAAACAAACGTGCCCCATTACAGTTAAGTGCGAAAGGGAAATAACCCAAACCATACAGGTTGAATTCAGTCCTCTCACCTCCATGGTGAGTGAAAGCATCTAGGCCCTTTGTTGGGTTTCGGTGATTAATGACAATACAAGATTACTATGACTAACGTGTGTTTTGCAGAGGCAATTAAGTTAGGTCATGGTAATGGAGATCAATTGGGCAATCGAAGTGGTCATGCTCCTACGATGGAAATCGCTTCAATTTTCAAAGGATGGACGACAAGGTTAAGGATGACTAGTTCTAAGTGTCGATTGGAGTTGGAGAGACACTTAGAGTAGTTTAGGACATTGTTTTTCCTTTGGCCGTAGTATTAAGGGGGGTATGGACGAGTAGCTTGACCTAGATGAGTCTAGTGAGTTAGGTGTGGTGCACACTTGTTAAAACTAGCACTAGGTAGCTCCACAACAGCCCTATGATCCTTTGGAGCAAACTTCATTCACATATGATTGAGAGTTGGAAGTGAATGGAAGGTCAAATGCTGACTGGACGCTGGCTTCGGTGCGACCGGACGCTGGCCGCAGGGTCCGGTCAGTTCATTTGACCAAGGAGATTGCGTTTGGTGCGACTAGACGCTGAGTGGTCAAGTGACCGGACATTGAGAGGCAGCGTCCGATCGACTCCAGTAAGGTTCCAGAAGAGTGAATCTGTGACTGGACACGTCCGGTCAATACTGACCGGACCCTGAGGATCCAGCGTTCGGTCGAGTACAGTAAGCATCCAGTGAGGGTTTAATGCGACCGGACGCGTCCGGTCAGTGGTGATCGGACCCTGCCAGTGTCTGGTCAACACTTAAACACTGGTGTGCGGGTTGAACTGACCGGAGCGTCCGGTCAACATGACCGGAGCGTCCGATCACCCCGTAGAGGCACATAACGGTTCGTTTTTTAGGCTGCCTTATAAATAGAAGCTCCACTCATGTGTGGAGTTACTTTTGCTCATTCCAACAGCTGAGAAACACGTTTGTGAGTGCCAAGAAGAGCAAGGTCCTAGTGAGGTGATTGAGATTCGAGAATCCAAGAGAGTAGCCTCATTAGTGAATCAAGAGTAGCAAAGTGTGCATCCACCGTTCTCATTAGGCTTCGCTTGATCAAGTGAGAGTTCGTGCTTGTTACTCTTGGTGATCGCCATCACCTAGACGGCTTGGTGGTGATTGGGAGCTTGGTGATCACCCGGCAGAGCTTGTGGGTGACCCAACTCAAGTTGTGAGCGGTTTTGGGTGATTCGCCACGACGGAGTGTCGAAGAATCAACCCGTAGAGAGCACTTGATCCTTGCGTGGATCAAGGAGGAGCTACACCCTTGCGCGGGTGCTCCAACGAGGACTAGTGGGGAGTGGCGACTCTCCGATACCTCGGCAAAACATCGCTGCGTTCCTCTCTCCCTATTTACTTTGAGCATTTACTTTGAGCATTTACTTTAAGCAATTCAATACTTGTTTTTACGTTCATAGAATTGCCATGCTAGAGTAAGTTTGGAACATAGGTTGCAAGTCCTTTGTGCGTTAGATTGATAGAAACACTTTTCTAGGCACAAGGGATTAATTGGGCTAACCATAGGATTTAATTATTGCAAGAAAATTTAGAATTAGCCTAATTCACCCCCCTCTTGGGCATCTTGATCCTTTCAATTGGTATCAGAGCCTCGTGCTCACATTTTTAAGCTTAATCGCTTAGAGCAAGATGTCTCACAGGGATGGACCTCCTCCTATCTTTGAGGGAGATGACTTTCCTTATTGGAAAATTCGCATGGAGGCGTACTTAGAAGCTCTAGACGTTGGTATACTTAGAGCCGCCTCACAAGGCTTCCCAAAACCTCGGGATGCTACTAACTTACAAGGCGATGAGATTAATTATGAAAAGTGGAATGCAAAGGCTCGAAACACCATCTTTAGAGGCCTTTGCAAAGATGTGTTCAACCGCGTAAGGAACCACAAAGACGCCCATGCACTATGGTCGGACGTTTGTGCGCTCCATGAGGGAACCAAGAGTGAGCGTGAGGAACGCTATCATCTTGTGATTAAAAAGCTAAATTCATTTGAGATGCTTCCCAAAGAATGTGCTAATGAGCTGTATTTACGTTTGAATGTTCTTGTAGAGAAAGTCAATGGGCTTGGACTTACTCAAATGTCACCATCCAACGTTGTGAGAAAGATCTTGAGTGTCCTCCCCATTGACAAATATGGGCATATTATGACCGTGCTACACCAAGGTGATCTTTCCACCGCTACACCAACACAAATCTTGGGAAAGATCAATGCTCATGAGATGTACATGCACATCACGCCACAAGATGGCTCATCCTCTACCAAGAAGAAAGAGAAGGACTTAGCATTCAAAGCTAGCCAAGATAAGGGCAAAGCAAGACTTGAGTATGAGAGCTCAAGTAATGAAGAAGATGAAGATCTTGCTCTCATGGTGAAGAAAGCCACCAAAATGCTAAAGAAGCTAAACAAGAGTGGCATCAAGTTCGACGGCAAGAAGAAGAAGTTCTTCACAAGCTCTAGAAGAAAGCCAATCTCCAAAATGGATTGCTTCAATTGTGGAGAACTTGGTCATCTAGCACATCAATGCACCAAGCCCAAGAAGAACAAGTTCAAGAACAAGAACAAGGGCAAGAAAGATGACTCAAGTAACGAAGATGAAGATGAGAAGAAGAAGAACAAGCCATACAAGAAGAGAGATGGCAAAAAGAGGGACTTCCACAAGAAGAAGAAGAGTGGAAAGGCCTACATCATCGGTGATTGGTTCACGGACATTGATTCATCTAGTGGATCATCCGATGATGATAGTGAAGATGAGAAGGTGGCCGCCATTGCTATTGATCTTTCATCTTCACCGCCACCATCGCCATCATCCTCTACACACCTATGCCTTATGGCCAAGGGTGAACGCAAGGTAACTAATAATGATGATAGTAGTGATTATGAGCAAGCTAGTGATGATGATAGCGATAGCGATGATGATGATTCACCTTCATATGATGATCTTGTCAAAATACTAAGACAATACACTAAGATCATTAGAAAGAGTAGAGCTAAAAATGAAAAGCTTGATGCTAAAAATGACTCACTCTTAGCAAAATGTGATACATTGGAAAAGGCTAACGTTGAGCTTAAAGAGACAAATGATGCTATATCATCCAAACTCAAGGAGCTCAAATCTTCTAAGAAAGAACTTAAAGATAAACATGATAAACTTGAGTGGGTGCACAATGAGCTCATCACTAGCCACAACAAGCTAAAAGATGAACATACAACCCTAAAGATCAATTATGATACTCTTGTCATTGCTCAAGAATTCTTACCTAGTGAGCCACATGATGCTACTAACCATGTTGTTAAGATTGATATAGCTACATCATGTGATGATTTGATTGATGAGAGCATTGAGCAAGGATCTAGTGGCAAAGGCAAGAAAGTGGTTGAGTGCAATGACTATGATAAATATGTCAAGCTCAAGAATACAAATGAAAAGCTCATGAAAAATCTTGAAGAGATGAAAAGCCACAACACCATTATGCTAGAAACTCTTGATCATGACAAAGAGTTGATCCTTGAGAATAAGAAGCTCAAGGAAGAGAACAAGAAGCTCAAGGAAGAGAAGAAAGATGATGCTCTAAAGGAAGAAAATAAGAAGCTCAAGTTGGAGAAAGAGCATCTAAAGATTGGGTTGAGCAAGTTTGCTAGAGGCAAGCACCTCCAAAGTGAGCTACTCATGAACACCGTCATGAAGATGGATAGAAGTGGCATTGGATATGTGGCAAGTGTAGAGAAGAAGAAGGCTCAAGTTCAACAACAACAATCAAAGCCAAAGCCGAAGCCAAAGAGATATTTTGAGTGTGGACAAGAAGGCCACTTTGCTCATGAGTGCCAAACTCCACCGCCACAACCCTTGCCCAAGCATACTAGACCCTTTGCCTTCAATGCTCACTACATGCTTAGAAAGGATTCTAGTGGAAAGATGAAAGTCATATTCTTAGGACCCCCTAACAAGAATAGGCCTAAGAAGATTTGGGTGGCTAAGTCACTTGTTGAGAAGGTGAAGGGCCCTCAACAAGTTTGGGTTCCTAAAGCTTGAATCTCTTGTGTGTAGGTGAACTACAAGACCGGTGGAAGTCATTGGGTTATTGATAGTGGTTACACTCAACATATGACTGGTGATCCTCATATGTTCACCTCACTAGATGAAGAGGTAGATGGACAAGAGAAAATAACATTTGGAGATAACTCAAAGGGCAAGGTTAAAGGATTGGGCAAAGTGGCAATATCAAATGATCATTCCATCTCCAATGTGCTATATGTTGCTTCATTGAGTTTCAACTTGCTATCTGTTGGACAATTGTGTGATCTTGGCTTCCAATGCTTGTTCACCGAGAAGGAGGTTGTTGTATCCAAGGTAGATGATAATCAAGTGATATTCAATGGATTTAGATACAACAACTTATATCTAGTGGACTTCACCTCTGAAGATGCAAATTTGAAGACTTGTCTATTCACCAAAACAACACTTGGGTGGCTATGGCATAGAAGACTTACTCATGTTGGTATGAGTTCACTCAAGAAGCTAATGAAGAATGATTTGGTGAGAGGGTTGAAGGATGTGAAGTTTGAGAAGGACAAGCTTTGTAGTGCATGTCAAGCCGGCAAGTAAGTTGCAAATACCCATCCAACAAAAGCTTTCATGTCAACCACAAGAGTGCTAGAACTCCTACACATGGATTTATTTGGACCAACAACATACAAGAGTTTGGGAGGGAATCTCTATTGTCTTGTGATTGTTGATGACTATTCAAGGTATACATGGGTATTCTTCCTTCATGACAAATCCGAAGTTGCATCTTGCTTCAAGAAGTTTGCCAAGAGAGCTCAAAATGAATTTGAAGTGAAGTTCAAGAAGATAAGAAGTGACAATGGAAAAGAATTTGACAACACAAACATTGAAGCTTATTGTGATGAAGTTGGGATCAAGCATGAAGTCTCCGCAACTTATACTCCTCAACAAAATGGTGTAGTTGAGAGGAAGAACCGAACTTTGATCACTCTTGCAAGGACAATGCTAGATGAGTACAACACCCCTGAAGCTCTATGGGCAGAAGCAATCAACACCGCATGCTATGCATCAAACCGCCTATTCCTTCAAAAGTTCCTTGGCAAGACACCTTATGAGTTGCTCAATGGGAAGAAGCCGGACGTCTCCTTCTTTAGGGTGTTTGGTTGTAAATGCTACATCTACAAGAAGTGGCAACACCTAGGGAAGTTTCAAAGACGTTGTGATATTGGTTTTCTTGTTGGTTACTCATCAAAGTCCAAAGCATATAGAGTATTTAATCATGCCACCGGCTTGGTTGAAGAAACATATGATGTGGAATTTGATGAATCTAACGGCTCCCAAGGAGCACATGAGAATCTTGATGATGTAGGTGATGAACCATTGAGGGAGGCTATGAAAAATATTCCGGTGGGAGACATCAAGCCAAAAGATGATGAAGATGATGTACAAGTCATTGATCAACCTTCTTCATCAAGTGTGCCACAAGATGGTGAAAAAGATGGGAGAGTAGAAAATGAAGATACTCATGTCTCCCATGAGCAAATGGTGGTACAAGCACAAGATGTTGATGCTCCACAACCTCCACCTCAAGTGGTCAATAGAAGAAATACACCTCTCCTACAAGATCATCCACAAGATCTCATTATAGGGAGTCCATCAAAGGGTGTAATGACTCGATCTAAAAAACTTGCTTCATTTATTGCTCATCACTCTTTTGTCTCTTGCTATGAGCCTACCAAGGTAGAAGAAGCTCTTAAAGATCCGGATTGGATCAATGCCATGCATGAAGAGTTGAACAACTTCACTCGCAATGAAGTTTGGACTCTTGAAGAGCGGCCAAAAGGTGCAAGAGTCATTGGAACAAAGTGGGTGTTCCGCAACAAGCAAGATGATCAAAGTGTTGTTGTGAGGAACAAGGCAAGACTAGTTGCAAAGGGGTTCTCCCAAGTTGAAGGTTTGGATTTTGGAGAGACTTTTGCACCGGTTGCAAGATTAGAAGCCATCCGTATCCTACTTGCATATGCATCACATCATGAAATGAAACTATATCAAATGGATGTGAAAAGTGCATTTTTAAATGGCTTTATTAATGAACTAGTCTATGTTGATCAACCTCTCGGGTTTGAAGACCCTAGATATCCTAATCATGTTTATAGGTTGTCCAAGGCACTGTATGGGCTTAAGCAAGCCCCAAGAGCTTGGTATGAGCGCCTTCGGGACTTCCTTATTGAGAAGGGCTTCACCATTGGGAAGGTCGACACCACACTATTCACCAAGAAGCTTGATGGGCATATCTTCATTTGTCAAGTATATGTTGATGATATCATCTTTGGATCATCAAATGAAGACTCATGCAAAGAATTTGGTGAATTGATGTCGAAGGAGTTCGAGATGTCCATGATTGGTGAGCTTACATTCTTTCTTGGTTTTCAAGTCAAGCAAATGAAAGAAGACATCTTCATCTCTCAAGAGAAATACACAAAAGATCTTCTCAAGAGATTCAAGATGGATGAATGTAAGCCAATCAAAACACCAATGCCTACCAATGGACATCTCGACCTAGATGAGGGAGGTAACCCGGTTGATCAAACTCTCTACCGTTCCATGATTGGTAGCTTGTTATATTTAACCGCATCTAGGCCCGACATCATGTTTAGTGTGTGTATGTGTGCTAGATTTCAAGCTAATCCTAAGGAAACACATTTAATTACCGTAAAAAGAATCCTTAGGTATCTTAAGCACACACCTAGCATTGGCCTTTGGTATCCCAAAGGAGCTATATTTGAATTAGTTGGCTATTCCGATTCGGATTATGCCGGTTGCAAAGTTGATAGAAAAAGCACATCCGGAGGATGCCATTTGCTTGGTAGATCACTTGTGTCTTGGTCCTCCAAGAAACAAAATAGTGTGGCTTTGTCCGCCGCCAAAGCGGAATACATTGCCACGGGTGCTTGTTGTGCACAAATATTATACATGAAACAAACTTTGCTAGACTATGGTGTAGTTCTAGAAAAGGTACCTCTTTTGTGCGACAATAAAAGTGCGGTAAAACTTGCAAATAATCTGGTTCAACACTCTCGCACCAAGCACATAGATATCCACCATCACTTTCTAAGAGATCATGTTGCTAAAAATGATATATCACTAGAAGGTGTAAGAACCGAAGATCAATTAGCGGATATCTTCACTAAACCGCTAGATGAGGCTACATTTTGTAGATTGTGGAATGAGCTTAATGTGTTTGACTTTAGCAATTTCACTAAAAATTGAGCTTGTGTTGTCCCTTGCATTCATTGTAATATACAACATGTTTAATTTTTGGTAATGCATATAGGGCTTGTCTAACATGGTTAAGATAACCGCCGAAAAGCATGTGAAGAAGCTTAACCTTGGATCAAACTTGACAAGCAACTAGATTTACTTACAAGTATTGCATATGCATGGATGTTGTTTTGTCGTTTTGTTCCATTTGCCCTCTTATTGCCTATTTTTTTAAAAAGAATTATAGCCTAAGGCAAAATATTTTTGAAAAATATGAGGGTTTGAGAGAGGTCACTCACATCAGTCCCAATTAGTGTTTATTTGGATCTTATTCAAGTTGGGACTTGATTGGGAACAGGCAGCGCGGAGGAACATTGAAGATTTGCTGGAAAAGTGTGACCGGACGTTGCACCAGACTCTGTAGTCCAACGTCCGGTCAGTTCACAGGTGGTGAACAGAAGCTGAAGGAGTGACTGGACTCTGCGTTCAAGCGTTCGGTCAGGAAGGGTTCCAGCGTCCGGTCGATCTACATGGTGTTAAAGGCAACTAACCGGACACTGGCTGCGTCCGGTCATGGACCACCGGACGCGTCCGGTCGCGATTCCAGAGGAATTGGACCTCTCTGGAATCGACCGGACGCTGGGTAGTAGCGTCCGGTCGCTACCATCGGAGCGTCCGGTTAGTAGATATCGTGCGGCATCAGGTCTCTTCCCTGTTTTCTGTTTCTGACTCATGAGGGCCACCCTATTTAATCCAAGCACCGGCGATTTGCTTGACCTAATCCGCCACCGACGCCATTGCAGCCGAGCTCGTGTGCCACCGCCGTGCTGTCGCGCCTCCCATCATCGTCGCCAGCCGCTAGCACACTCGCCGCCGCTAGCCAGCATGCACGCCGCCTCCAACCGGCGCGCACGCCATCGCCTGAGCTCCCCGCACCGTCGCGTGTGCCCTAGTCCACGCGCCAGCACAAGCTCCACCTGTGCACCGTCGTGTTATGCGCCGTCGTGGTCCTAAGCCGACCTTCTGCCGTCCAGTGCTGGGCCGTCGATTCACTGCTCACCGCCAACCCTAACCCTAGATTCGGTGGTTCCCCGCGTGTCACTTCTCTTTTCATCGGATCGCCGTTTCGTCAGGTAGCAAGCCAGTCGCTTCTATTTCGCATCTAAATTGCTTGCTCTTATAGGGTTTCGCATCTATTAAATATATCGTATTTATTTGTATATCTATCTATTCCATCATGCAGCGAGTCGGTGTCATTGAGGTGTCAGGTGCAGTTGTCAGTCAACTCGGAGCCAAGCTCGCGAGTATGGATTGAGGCCAAGCCTCAAAAGTGTCAGTGGACAGTTGATCTTGTCAGCGGCAGTTTCTCTAGTCAGATCAGATGGCTCACACCAAGAATGTTGGTGGTGGTCCAGGAGATGATGATCGGAGGCCCCCACCTCGCCTGCCTATAGGTCTTAAAGGCAAGTACCCTGATGCAGAGATAACGAGAGCAACAGTAGTTGCTGAGGCCGCAGAGCATGCCAAGAGAGGAGGTGCCCGCAGTGGAGTTGTCATTGTAGATCATCTGGCACCAGACATGCAGGGCAGACTTAAGGAGATTGAGCGTCTTCATGGTAGTCCATCTAGGACTGTCATGATGGCAGGACGACGTCTTCCCATTATAGATCCTCAGCCTCAGGGGGAGTCACAGCAGGAGTCACAGCAACAGCCCCCACCAGTAGAGCCTCAGCTAGCTTAGGAGACACACGAGGGCCAGTAGGCCAAGGAGGCCGAGGAGATCGAGCAGGCACCCCAGCCATAGCTACGCCGCTCTGGTCGTACCCGGGTTCTAGTGTCACCGAGGCCGCCGACACAGCGGAGCTGATCACGTCCACCACCTCATCCATAGGGTCCGCCTCCAGTGACCCACCTTGACTTGAGGGCCGCCACAGCCAAGCAGGTTCAGCAGCTTCGCTTTGTGGAGTTTGATGTGTGGTTTCCACCTAGGAGGGATGAGAGAGCTTCAGAGGGATTCTATACACCTCTCCAGGAAGACTTCTACAATGCATATATGAACAGTGGAACAGTTTTTAGATCTCAGCGGGTTTGCAGCATTGAGGCTATAGTCGCAGCAGCTGGAGAGCATATTCGCCCCTACCTTGCATATCTGCCAGGGCTGACAGATTTGATTGGATGGACTAGAGTATATGTTCCATCCTGGGTTCATCAGTTTTATGCTTCTCTCTATATTGACCCACACCATAGATATATTCACTTTGCATTCAGAGGCAGAGACTATAGGATGATGAGTCAGAGGGCCAGGGAGATACTGAGGTTATAGGAGCAGCCTGTCAGGTTACATGAGGTATGTTATGGACAGCAATAGCCTCCTAGGCACCCTCATGGTGGTTTGGTGCCCCCTACAGATCTTGTGTGCCATTGCTTCAAGGAGCCCTTTGGTGAGGGGTCGAGGAGGAACCCTAGTGACCTTACTCCTACAGCTCGAGTGCTAGAGGCTATCATTAGGAGGACACTACATCCCAGGATGGGATATAGAGAGGGCTTGACTCGCCTCCAGCTTTGGCTCCTCAATGCCCTGATGCAGCAGACAGTGTTCGATATTTGGGATCTTCTGTCTAAGATGGAGGACACGATAGCTGAGGGCTTCAAGGGTCACAGGCAGCTTCCATATGCACATTGGATCACATTCCTTATGCTCAAGGCTGTGCATGTTAGGACTCCTGAGATGGTTGTAGAGTACAGAGGTGCCACCATAGAGTTTCCAGCTTATAACAAGGCACAGAGGATTAGGCATAGCACTCCACAGGCACCCACTCAGCCTCGCCGTCGTCTAGATGTACCAGAGTCCGTAGCTCAGCAGGACGAGATTATCAGAGGCATAGCCGCTACTGAGGAGGAGCAGCTTGAGGCTCAGGAGGAGAGGAGCAAGTCTAGTGATAGTTTGGATGACGACTACCTGCCTATTCCTTAGATGCCTCCATGCAGACACGATGCAGAGGCCGGCAGTTCCAGCTCAGCTCCACCTGCACCACAGACAAACCCTGCTTTGATTACTATTCTTGAGCGGATGCAGCAGGATCAGGCACGACAGGCTCAGGAGACCGCTGCTAACTTTGCACAGTTTCATGCTCGTCAGGATGAGTTCCAGCGATAGCGGCAGCAGCAGCAGATGCATCAGCAGCAGTTACTCATGCAGCAGCAGCTTATGGGATTTATGCAACATGTAGTAACAGCACTTGGGGCTCCACAGTCACAGCTTTCACCCCAGCTTGCTCAGCCTGCCACCACTACGATGACTCTTGCAGTATAGCCTAGTGGGCTTCAGAGTTAGGGATAGCCTCCAGCTCCATTTGCTTCACCCACAGTACATGTGTCCCAGTGGTTATCCTCGCCAGTGGTAGCCCCGCAGTTCACACCATATCATACGGGCTTCACACCGGATCAGTCACCCTCGCTATTTGTACCTGACACGTCAGTCTCCAGGAGTCTTGGAGCATCTTTCACCGAGTTGATAGGGATGCCTACACCGCCACATATGTATGCCCCAGGTCCTTCTACAACAGCTCCTGTTGCCGTGACTACTCAGAGGCTCCCTTCTTCTATCGCATCTTTAGATCCTACGACAGATATACCAGCAGCATCACAGGCAGCACCTGCCCCAGCTCAGACCCAGACCACTTCAGAGACACTTCCAGCCACAGAGGGTCAGTCAGTACAGAGCTCAGGGTCAGATGATGATGGCGCCTAGTTCTAGCTTGCCCCTCGTACCTCAGCGCCCGGCTCGTCCGCTGTAGCCCCACTGACCGACCCTTAGGTTTTGGTGTTTGACGCCAAAGGGGGAGAGGGTACGAGTATGTAGACTCAGGGGGAGCGACTTTTAGGGGGAGTCTTGTTAGCTATTAGTCTATTATATACATTTGGAGTTTTCTTTGTGTGATACACTATTACTATTATGCATTTCGTGTGTTTACTTTCATGCATACTATTATATCTATGTGATAGTGATATCTACGTGATTGTGATATATGACATGTGTGCGCTCTACTTTGAATTCATTGATATGTCATATCACTTGTGTTGTGCTCATTTGCTTTGCTTCCGCGTTTATACTCCGATGCAAATGAGCTTTTTTTACTTGTACTCATGCTTATTTCATATCTTTTGAGTACATCGTGTTGGCTTGGGTCATATAAGCATGTCTAACTCTTTTGTTCTTATTGACAAAAGCTTATATGAACCAAGCATGTCAAAAACCTCACTCTTTCACATACTCGAGGTGGTATTGTCATCAATCACCAAAAAGGGGGAGATTGAAAGCATCTAGGCCCCTTGTTGGGTTTCGGTGATTAATGACAATACAAGATTACTATGACTAACGTGTGTTTTGTAGAGGCAATTAAGTTAGGTCATGGTAATGGAGATTAATTGGGCAATCGAAGTGGTCATGCCCCTACGATGGAAATCGTTTCGGTTTTCAAAGGATGGACGACAAGGTTAAGGATGACTAGTTCTAAGTGTCGATTGGAGTTGGAGAGACACTTAGAGTAGTTTAGGACTTTGTTTTTCCTTTGGCCATACTATTAAGGGGGGTATGGACGGGTAGCTTGACCTAGATGAGTCTAGTGAGTTAGGTGTGGTGCACACTTGTTAAAACTAGCACTAGGTAGCTCCACAACAGCCCTATGATCCTTTGGAGCAAACTTCATTCACATATGATAGAGAGTTGGAAGTGAATGAAGGGTCAAATGCTGACCGGACACTGGCTCTGGTGCGACCGGACGCTGGCCGTAGGGTCCGGTCAGTTCATTTGACCAAGGAGATTGCGTTCGGTGCGACCGGACGCTGAGTGGTCAAGTGACCGGACGCTGAGAGGCAGCGTCCGGTCGACTCCAGTAAGGTTCTAGAAGAGTGAATCTGCGACCGGACGCGTCCGGTCAATACTGACCGGACCCTGAGGATCCAGCGTCCGGTCGAGTACAATAAGCATCCAGTGAGGGTTTAATGCGACCGGACGCGTCCGGTCAGTGATGATCGGACCCTGCTAGCGTCCGGTCAACACTTAAACACTGGTGTGTGGGTTGAACTGACCGGAGCGTCCGGTCAACATGACCGGAGCATCCGGTCACCCCGCAGAGGCACATAACGGTTCGTTTTTCAGGATGCCTTATAAATAGAAGCTCCACTCATGTGTGGAGTTACTTTTGCTCATTCCAACAGCTGAGAAACACGTTTGTGAGTGCCAAGAAGAGCAAGGTCCTAGTGAGGTGATTGAGATTCGAGAATCCAAGAGAGTAGCCTCATTAGTGAATCAAGAGTAGCAAAGTGTGCATCCACCGTTCTCATTAGGCTTCGCGTGGTCAAGTGAGAGTTCGTGCTTATAACTCTTGGTGATCGCCATCACCTAGACGGCTTGGTGGTGATTGGGAGCTTGGTGATCACCCGGCAGAGCTTGTGGGTGACCCAACTCAAGTTGTGAGCGGTTTTGGGTGATTCGCCGCGACGGAGTGTCAAAGAATCAACCCGTAGAGAGCACTTGATCCTTGCGCGGATCAAGGGGGAGCTACATCCTTGCATGGGTGCTCCAACGAGGACTAGTAGGGAGTGGCGACTCTCCTATACCTCGGCAAAACATCGCCGCGTTCCTCTCTCCCTATTTACTTTGAGCATTTACTTTAAGCAATTCAATACTTGTTTTTACGTTCATAGAATTGCCATGCTAGAGTAAGTTTGGAACATAGGTTGCAAGTCCTTTGTGCGTTAGATTGATAGAAACACTTTTCTAGGCAAAAGGGGTTAATTGGGCTAACCGTAGGATTTAATTATTGCAAGAAAATTTAGAATTAGCCCAATTCACCCCCCTCTTGGGCATCTTGATCCTTTCAGTGAGGACGAGCTTGACAAAATTCATCAGCATCGCCCAATTTTTCATCATCCGATAACTTTGCAATCACAAAACCCAAATAAATTGATACACCAACAGCTGGTATTTTGTAACAAGGCCAATGTTATGCAAATCCAGTTTAAGAAGACTAACGTTGGCAGTAGAGGAGTCCTCCATTGGCAGTAGTAACACCGGTGATCTGGACATCTCCCTTAGCGCCCTATCCTGATCAAGCCAAACACGATTGAAAAAGGGGAAAATTATGGGTAATGAGGTAGCAATGGAAGCTAAGATGGTTGGGATCCAGAACTGCAGGATTGAATCCAGGCATTGAGTTCCTTCAGCGCAGCAGGGACTCCCCCAAATCCAAGCCATGCATATCGATTCTGTAAGCTGTCCCCGAGCTAAAACAGGATACGCACATCACGGTTCGATAGAAAAAGAACACGAAATCACATTCCAAGAAGGAAACCACTGTCAGTATGCTGCTTAATCAGAGGGAGACAGACAAAGCAAAGATCAGACTCTCCAGAGCTAGGCGGCCGTGTATGCGGTGGGGCTAGGCATGGGTGGCGAGCCGAAGGTGGAGCCGGAGAGGCTCACCCCACGTGGCGTGGCGTCATGGACATGTGCGCCGCCATATCCGCCTCGGGTGACCTCCTCACCCTCGCGTCATACGACGACTGGCCCTGGGCGTTCAACTTCCGGGCGCTCGAGACGGAGGTGGTCATGTTCCGCGCGGTTGACCTATCCCGTAGCGCCGTCGTGGGCGCGCGCGCAGGCGCAGATGCGGCGGCTGCAGCCATGGAGGCGTCGTGGGCATGTGCCCCGCCGTGTCTGCCTCGGGCGACCTCCTCGCCGTCGTGACGTACGAAGACTAGTTCTGGGCGTTCGACTTTCGTGCGCTCGAGACAGAGGTGGCCATGTTCCGTGTCGTGGAGCTCGTCGGGGCTAGGGTTGCAGGGGGAAGGAGGGAGGAGCAGAGGAGGGGGAGGCCGGCGGCGGAGGGGCGGCCGACGGTGAGGTGGAGCTCGTCGGGCTAGGGTTGGAGGCGGCGGGGTCGGGTGCTTGTGCGACTGAGAACTGCAGATAGGGATGGGATGAGAACTGGAGATGGAGACGGGATGGGAGCCGTTCCGAGCGCCCAAAACACGGCCGGCTGGAAAGAAGTCATTACCATGAAGTAATCAAAATAAGGTAGCTTTAGTTAGAGGAGAATAGCTGACAGCTAGTGGCGACAGCGCCGCATGAACCATTCGTAAATGGCCTTTAAACCATTTGACAAACAACTCACATATGTAGATGACTTTATATGTGTGTAACACTGTAACATGAGTAGTGCTATGCAAGTAGCGCATGCCAAATCTGAAGGAGAAAGTTCAAGGATGTTTAACGTCGTTTCGGCTAATTAATGGTATATACGTTGCGCGAATTAACTCACTTGTACCGTTCCAAATTAAGTAATTAACCATCACTTGCATGATCTGACTGATGCACAAACAGAGTCTCACATGATATATATTATATAAATAAATAAACTAGTAGTATAAGAACCAAGGTGTGGCTGCACACACCAGAGGAGAGAGCTAAGAATTCCCACCATGGCGGCCTCTCTACAAGCTCTCGCCTGCGCCACGCTCCTACTCGTCGTCCTCGTCGTCCCGCACGCGTGCATGGCGGCCTCCAATAAAACGACGCTGCAGGACAGTTGCGAGAGCTACGCCGGCGGCGACCGGAGCAGCTTCGACTACGACTACTGCGTCTGGACACTGCAGCGCGCGGACAAGGAGGGCGCCGCCACCGCCGACGCGCTGGGCCTGGCCACAATCGCGGCGAGGTTCGCCAGGGCGACGGCCAGCGCCACGCGGGCCAAGATCGCCACGCTGCTGCGCAACGAGACGCTCCCGCGCACGCGGCGCGACTCCCTGGCGGCCTGCGCCAGGGAGTACGCCGCCGCAGTGCGCCGGCTCGGGCACGCCGTGTCGGCCGCGCGGTCGTCTGGCGGGAAGAACGAACCTGCAGCGCGCGCAGACGCTGCTCGCGGAGGCCACGGGCGCCCCCGCACGCTGTCAGGCCGCGTTCGCGGCTGCACGACAGGACTCGCAGCTGGCTGACGGGGACTTCGGGCTTGACGACCAGATCGAGTTGGCGATCGCCATCTTGCCGTTGCCGCGGCCGTCGCCGCCGGCAGGTAGGATGTGATGTGAACTATGGACGTATACGCGCTGTTGATCGCGCTGGTTTTTGGTATGGATTTGAGCAATAAAATCTTGACAGCTAGCATGCGTGTGATGTTGTTAATTGTTCTAACTCTGCTTCGTAACGTGCCTATAGAGAGAGCAAATAGAACAGAAACGGCAGCACCAGTGCCCGACGTCCGTACGCCTACGTCCGTTCGGACGACCGTGGCGGGCTCCGCCCTATCCGCTCAGATTCGTGCACCGCCTGCGCCAGCTCCGTTTCCCGTGCTCGCATCCGAACCGCCCGCTTTAGATCTGCTGCCCACGCCGCTCGGATGATTCGCCCCCGCCTCTTCCACAACAACACTGCGTGCCCTGTGCCTCCTCAACACACCGCCGCGGCGGTCTGCGCCTCCTTCACACGTCGATGGCCGCGGCTTGGCCCTGCCCGCCCTCATGGACACTAACGTCGGTGGTCTGCACTTGCAACATGAAACACTCAAATGCAGCATATATTTGAAACAGATGAAATATTTGGGATATACTCTTGCAACATGTGTGTGAAACATATGCAACATCCAGATAAAATAATTGCAACATGAAAAAACACTTACTGCAACATAAGACTGAAACATCTGAAACATTTGGAATATACTGTTGCAACATATGTGTGAAAACAAATACAACATCTAGATAAAAATGATTGCAATATACGTCTGAAAACAGATGAAACATTTTGAACAAACGTTTACAACATGCTTCTGAAACACTTGCAACATATGCATCATGTGCAACATACCTCAATCTACTTTTACAACATCCATAAGAAACAACCGCAACATACCTTTGAAACAACTGAAACACCTGAAACATATATTTGCAACATAGGGGAGGGGAAGCCTGGGCTGCTTGATTCCAGCCGTCGGGGTCGGAGCCGGTGGCGAGCGTCGGCGCTCGAGCACCACCGCCACTAGCGCCACCAGTACCGGGCTTGACTCAACTGCGACAGTGGGGGATGGGGGGGGGGGCGAGGAGCTAGCGCCATGGCCGCCGGGGTGGGGGAGCTCGGTCGCTGGGATGAGAGAGGGCGCCACCGGGGGTGGGGAGGGCGTCGCTCTGGGGTCGATGAGAGCCACCCACTTCCGTGCAACACAGCCGCGGCACTTCCATGTATCTCACCATGGACGAGCTCATTACTAGAGAGGACACTCCCAGCACGAAGGAGTTTGCAAATGAGGAAGAGTGAGGGACCCCATCGAAGGATCCATGTTGTGCCACGCCGTCTCAAAGCGCTGTCATCTTGAAGGGCTACTATGCCATGGGAGCACAAGAGAGAGAGAGAGAGAGAGGAGGGGAGGGGAGAGGTCAACGAGTGTCTGTTTTGGTGAATACCAGTGAGAACTAGAAATAGGCTGATATGTGGTGAAAAGTATGGATAAGAATGGCGGATAGAGAGGAGAGAGACCAATATTGAGAGAGTGTCAGGCATACGTCTGATATTTTTAATGGCGTCCGGACGCTCATACAGTAAAAGAAAACAAAGGAACAGATAATATTCATATACATTGTCCTGGCATCTCAGATCGAGATTATTGTAAGTTTGTAACCGATGAACATCACAGTTTGCCTAGCTAGACACATAAAATCTACAAGATAATAAGCGCAACTCATAGTACTTGATTGATTGAGTTAGTAAATCAACATGAATCAAGACAAATAGATGTATTTTCCGACGATGGGAAGGCCTACTAAATTTGTAGAACAGCAACGGCTCCATAGACGGCGGTCGCGACAAGACCTAGAAACAATGAGGTCCAAGCTGACGAGCCCGCATACATTGCTGCTGGAAAAGTTGCATGTTCGAATGAGAAACCAGCATCATCACACCAAAAACTTACGTCATCATCACAGATCAATCTGTTGCTCACCTGACGACGACGATGGCGGCGGCACCGCGGCAGTAGTAAACGTAAACTCAGGCGTCAGCGGCGGGAGCGGCTTGCCTGCGAGAAAGAAGAAACAAGAACACGATCACAATTTTGACATGCCCATATCATACATATATATGACAACAAAAGTCCATTGCTGTTATAAGCTAGCTGAATAACAATCTCACGATCGATGGAGTTATGTATATTACTGATCGAACCTGAGCAGTTGCGGGTGATGGACATGAGGACGGAGGCGTCGCCGAGGCACTTGGCGGTGACGTTGACCACGGCGCGGGTGTTGTCGTACTCGGGGCCGATGAGCCTGGCGGCGTTGCCGCGCACGACGTGCATGAGGCAGCACGGCTGCTCCGCCACCGTGCGCTTCACCTGGATGCAGCACGGCGTCGGGATCTCGTCCGACCGGTGCTCAATGAAGTCCAGGCACGACAGCAGCCGCTGCAGCGACGGTGCGCACGTCGTCTCGTCAGGCGCCGCCGCCGCCGCGGGTGCGGCGAACGCTGCGGCGGCGAGGAAGGAGAGGAGGACACAGGCGATGATGATGGTCGGCTTGGACCGCGGCGGCGCCATGCCGTGCGCAGTACGTGGCCGCATCAAAAGATTTGGTTCTCGTTATATGCATGTATACGTAATGGTCAGTTGACATATATATAGCCGTGTAATCTGATAGGGTTCTGACACGGGTGAGCGTACGTATTGGGTCTAGTCTCTTTCTCGAAGGTGCCTTGTTCTGTGGTTTGACACGTCGCAATCTCAAACGCTAAACTCCAATCCAAAATACAAAATACAGGGCACACGATTCTCGCTATGGCAAGTCAAGATGCGGGGGATTCTGGCGCAGACTCATGACTATGATGAGGCGCTGGATAGTTTCGGAAAGAGGAAGGCCGAGTGGACTCCAGAAGAGATCCGCAAGGATCAGAAGGCGCTCGCCCTAATTCAGTTGCATCTTCATAATGATATTTTGCAGGAGTGTCTGAAAGAGAAAACTGCTGCAGAACTATGGCTGAAACTGGAATCGATCTGTATGTCCAAGGATCTAACCAGTAAGATGCAGATGAAGATGAAGCTGTTCACCCTGAAGATGAAGGAGGAGGATTCAGTGATGAGCCACATCGCTGAATTCAAGAAGATCGTCGCCGACCTAGTGTCGATGGAGGTGAAGTATGATGATGAGGACTTAGGTCTTTTACTGCTATGTTCTTTGCCAAATTCGTATGCAAATTTTCGTGACACCATACTTTTGAGCCGTGATGAACTAACCCTAAAGGAAGTTTATGAGGCTCTCCAGTCTAGGGAGAAGATGAGAGGCATGGTGCAGAATGACGGGACGTCGTCCTCCAAGGGCGATGCTTTGCATGTGAGAGGCAGAACTGAAAACAGATCCTCAAATGATGGCAATGATGGTAGAAAGAACTACGAAAGGAGAGGCCGTTCAAAGTCCAAGCCGCATGGTAATAAAAAGTTCTGTGTTTATTGCAAGCTGACAAATCATAATGTTGAGGATTGCAGAAAAGTACAGAATAAGGAGAAGAGGAAACAAAAGTCGGCTGGTAAGGTCTCTGTTGCTGCTGCTGCGTCTGATGATGATTCTGGAGATTGTCTGGTAGTATTTGCTGGTTGTGTTGCTGGTCATGATGAATGGATTCTCGATTCCGCATGTTCATTTCATATTTGCACTAACAGAAATTGGTTTAGCTCATATAAACCTGTGCAGAAAGGGGATGTTGTGCGGATGGGAGATGATAACCCGTGTGACATTGTAGGGATTGGATCAGTTCAGATCAAGACTGATGATGGCATGACACGCACGCTGAAAAACGTCAGGTATATACCAGGGATGTCCAGAAATCTTATCTCATTGAGCACGCTTGATGCAGAAAGTTACAAATATTCTGGTTCAGATGGCGTTCTGAAGGTATCAAAAGGTTCTCTTGTTTGCTTGAAAGGTGATCTTAATTCTGCAAAGTTATATGTCCTTAGAGGGTGTACCTTACCTGGTTCTGATTCCGCTGTTGCTGCTGTTACTAATGATGAACCTAGTAAAACTAACCTTTGGCATATGCGTTTGGGACATATGAGTCACCATGGTATGGCAGAATTGATGAAGAGAAACCTGCTGGATGGCTGCACTTCGAGTAAAATAAAGTTTTGTGAGCATTGTATTTTCGGAAAGCATAAAAGGGTACATTTCAACACTTCTGTTCACACCACTAAAGGTACTCTTGATTATGTTCATGCTGATTTATGGGGTCCTTCCCGTAAGTCCTCACTTGGTGGTGCTCGTTACATGCTTACAATTATTGATGATTACTCTAGAAGGGTTTGGCCTTATTTTCTGAAACAGAAAGATGATACTTTTGCTGCTTTTAAGGACTGGAAAGTAATGATAGAAAGGCAAACTGAAAGGAAGGTAAAATTGCTTCGTACTGATAATGGTGGAGAATTTTGTTCGCGTGAATTTAATGATTATTGCAGATCGGAAGGCATTGTTAGGCATCACACCATACCCCATACTCCACAACAGAATGGTGTGGCCGAACGCATGAACAGAACCATCATATCTAAGGCCCGTTGCATGCTGTCTAATGCCAGGATGAGCAAGCATTTTTGGGCTGAAGCTGCTAATACTGCCTGTTACTTGATAAACAGGTCGCCTTCTATTCCACTAAATAAAAGAACTCCCATTGAGGTATGGTCTGGTACGCCTGCTGATTATTCACAGTTGAAAGTTTTTGGATGCACTGCTTATGCTCACATTGATAATGGAAAATTAGAGCCTAGAGCTGTTAAGTGTCTTTTCCTTGGTTATAGTTCGGGAGTCAAAGGCTATAAATTATGGAATCCTAAAACAGGAAAGACTTTTATGAGCAGGAGTGTTGTTTTCAATGAATCTGTGATGTTTACTGACAGTTTGCCCTCAGATCATGTTCCAGAAAAAGAGCTGCAGCGTATGCGCATGCAGGTGGAGCATGTTGATGATGATACAGGTGTGCAGGTAGAGCCTGTTGATGAGCATGGTGACCATGATAATGATGTTGCTGAGGATGATGCTCATGATGATGTTCAGCAAACTCCTCCTATTTTGCAGTTAGAGGAGGATTTACCTATTGCTCAACGCAAGTCAAAAAGGACAATTGCACCTCCTAAACGTCTTATTGAAGAGTGTAATTTGTCTTACTATGCTTTGAGTTGTGCTGAACAGGTGGAGAATGTTCATGAGCCAGCAACCTATAAAGAAGCTATTCGTTGTGGTGATACTGAGAATTGGATTTCTGCTATGCATGAGGAGATGCAGTCTCTTGAGAAGAACAGTACATGGGAGATTGTACCTTTGCCTAAGAATAAGAAGACCATCAGTTGCAAATGGATCTTCAAGAGAAAGGAGGGTTTATCTCCAAGCGAGCCTCCAAAGTATAAGGCAAGGTTAGTTGCTAAAGGCTACAGTCAAATTCCGGGTGTTGACTACAACGATGTGTTCTCTCCAGTGGTAAAACACAGTTCAATTCGTACTTTCCTTAGTATTGTTGCTTCACATGATCTTGAGCTTGAGCAGTTAGATGTGAAGACTGCGTTTTTGCATGGAGAGCTTGAGGAGGACATATACATGGACCAACCAGAAGGGTTCATAGTGCCTGGCAAGGAAAAATATGTGTGCAAGTTGAAGAGATCCTTGTATGGTTTGAAACAGTCCCCTCGTCAGTGGAATAAGAGGTTTGATTCATTTATGTTAGCACACAGTTTTAAAAGATCTAAGTATGATAGCTGTGTTTACATCAAGCATGTTAATGGATCACCTATATATTTGCTGTTATATGTTGATGATATGCTGATTGCTGCCAAGAGTAAGATTGAAATCACTAAGTTAAAGAAGCTATTGAGTAGTGGTTTTGATATGAAAGATCTTGGTAGTGCTAAGAAAATTCTTGGTATGGAAATTAGTAGAGACAGAAAATCTGGTTTGCTATTTCTTAGTCAACAAAATTATATCAAGAAAGTTCTTCAGCGTTTCAACATGCAAAATGCTAAGGCTGTTAGTACCCCTATTGCACCTCACTTTAAGTTGTCAGCTGCTCAGTGTCCTAGTACAGATGCAGAGATTGAATACATGTCAAGGGTTCCTTATTCTAGTGCTGTGGGGTCTTTGATGTATGCCATGGTTTGCTCTCGTCCAGATTTGTCATATGCTATGAGTCTTGTTAGTAGATATATGTCTAATCCTAGCAAAGAACATTGGAGGGCAGTTCAGTGGATTTTCAGGTACCTCAGAGGCACAGCAGATTCCTGTTTAAAGTTTGGAAGAACTGATAAGGGTCTTATTGGCTATGTGGATTCTGATTATGCTGCTGATCTGGACAGGCGAAGATCACTTACAGGTTATGTGTTTACTGTTGACAGTTGTGCTGTGAGTTGGAGGGCTACTTTACAGTCAGTTGTTGCGTTGTCTACTACTGAAGCAGAATATATGGCTATTTGTGAAGCGTGCAAAGAATTAATTTGGCTGAAAGGTTTGTACGCTGAGCTTTGTGGAGTTGAATCTTGCATAAGTTTGCACTGTGACAGTCAAAGTGCAATTTACCTCACTAAAGATCAGATGTTCCATGAGAGAACTAAGCACATAGATATCAAGTATCATTTTGTGCGTGATGTGATTGAAGAAGGTAAGCTGAAGGTATGCAAGATTAGTACTCATGATAATCCTGCTGATATGATGACAAAGCCTATTCCTGTTGCTAAGTTTGAGCTGTGCTCAAGCTTAGTTGGTTTAATTGGATAGTCCAAAAGACTATTGTTGGCACCAGTGGTTTTCTATCTTTGTTATGTTCAGGATGACTTGATTCTCTTGTTAGGGTACACCCTTGCTAGGGTTTCGTGGAGACTTGATTCTCTTGTAAGCCGCCATAGGCGTGTAACCCAAAACTCTTGAGATAGTGAGATTGTTGCTGGCTGGTGCCCGTGGTTTTTCCCCTTCACATCGGAGGGGTTTTCCACGTTAAATCGTGTGTCTCCTCTGTGGCTTGATTCTTTACTTCATATTCCTATACGTCGTTCATAACAGGGCTGTCGTTGAAAGGCCCAATTCCAGTTCCACGAGCGAACGTTCGCTCCTTTCCAGTCTAGCCATGAGGGATCGTGACGTCTAGGAGGATGGTGAATTAAAACTTTAAGTCTAAACTATGACTTTTTTTTTAACATTAGTAAAACCTATGTAAAAGTTAAATTATCTAAATATGTAACTACGGTTTTGTTAGTTTGTTGCTATTTCTACTGCAAAAAGGAGTTATGCGAACAATGTAAATACGAAAACTAAAGAGTAAGGTAGAGGTATGCAAACTCTCGTCGATGACTATATTTTTACTGAGGTATCGAGAAGCGCGCAAGCTTCCCCTAGTCCTCGTTGGACCCCTCGCAAGGGCCAAGCTCTCGGTCGTGTAACTCCGTGAATAGCCACAGGCCTTCCCCACGCGCAAGTGGGTCTGCGGTGTGCATTCCGGCAAGCCTCTCCCAGACCCCTCCTCACCGTCTTCACTATCAAGCTTCCGACCGAAACGCCGCGGGCCTTGTTTCCTTCGGTACATGGTGACGGCCACACCACAAATATAGTTGGTGTGATCTCGTAAGACTACAAGCTCCTCTGATGTACAACAATGGTGCGCGCAAGCACCGAGTGATAAGAGGTATGCAAACCTCACTAAACACTAGGCCTAAACCTAGAGCAAGCGCATAAGCGGTGGTCTAATCAACCTAAGCACTTTGTAAAGTACCTACGCTAATCACCTAGTGAATCACTAAGCACTATGCAAGTGGAGATCACTAAAATTAAATGGCCGGTTGGGGGGTCTATTTATAAGCTCCATTGAGAAAATAGCCGTTGGGGGCGAAACCTAGTTTTCTACTACTGACTGGACGCATTCGGTCGTCCCGACCGTTGGAGCGCGCACGAATTGATCGGACTCTGGTCGAGTCCGGTCACACTCGATCGGACGCTGCACTCTGTGCGTCCGGTCGTCCAGTGCCGCTGTGTCCGGTCACGTTGAGAATATTGCCATCATGATGAACAGTGAAGTTAGTGCGTCCGGTCACTACCTCGCTCAGCATCCGGTTGCTGCTGCTGACGCCTGCTGTTGCCGAGCAACTGATCGGACGCGTCCGGTCATCCCGAGGGCCGCATCTGGTCACTTTTGTGGTGCTCGTTTCTTTGCGATCTTGCGTCCGGCTTGGTTCCTATCTTCGTGCTTAGACTTTGCTTGATAACTTGGATCCTCTCTTGTGCTTCTAGGGTCGTGTTGATCGTCAGATCATCATATCGCCTTCGTCCAAGTCACGTCTTGCACCCTATTGAACTACAAAACAATTACTTGCAAATTCATTAGTCCAATTTGGTTGTGTTGATCATCAAACACCAAAATCTAAAGTAAATGGGCCTAGGGTCCATTTTTCTTACAATCTCCCCCTTTTTGATGATTGATGACAACACGACTAAAGCAAGCAAATAATAAAATTTTTGAAATTTAAAAACTATCTACTTGCTAGGATACAATGCAAAGGGCAAAAGTTATATGATGCTAAGAGATACCACATATAAACATCTTTGAAAACTTATCTTGCCCTTGCAAATGTCCACATGTGGCATTATGGATTTAAGCCTCTCCCTAACTCCATAATCCACTATCCTCCCTTTCTCGGACCATTACCACTTGTAAATTATTACCATTACCACTTATATATTATTATGGTCGGGCTTGCTTTTGGTCCTACAAATTCTCTTCTTTTGGAATCAAACACCGAAAAGAAAGATATTAGTAGCACAAGGGAGGGTCAAACTTTGTGATCCTTTATATGTGAAGTGGAATAGTTCACAAAATTTGACTCTCACATTACATAGACTAAGCTCCCCCTAAATATAAGCATACATATGATGGAGAATATAGTTTATGCATAATTGGCAAATTAATTCTCAAAGGAGTTTAATCTATATAATGTATAGAGAAAGCATATAAATACCAAAGTGAAATCAACATGATGATATCGGTTTAGAAATACCACATGTGGAAACCAATTTGATTTATACCACTTGCAATAGGTGGTGGATGTGGCAGAACCTTCTAAGGAATTAGGCCCACATGCACCTATCATTGTCTTAACAGACCTCGGATAGCGTACACGAGTTCCCAACAACTCAACAGGTCTGTCGGGTGTCCTCGGGAAACCCGAATCATCCACGATTCTCTTTTCAAACAGGATCCCAATCACAGTCATTGCAAATTACAACATTTTATTCAAATATATATACCAGGGTAAAAGATAGCGGAAGTCTTAAGATAGTATTATTACAAACTAGTTGTTTTCAAACTTACAATACCATAAGTGTCATACGACCATAGTAGCGGGATAATATTACATTAACTTTATTTATCATACAAACTAGTGCCTTGTCCAAAGGCCATTCATCACTCCTCATCGTCATTGACTTCGAACACAGACATGCAGCAGGGACCAAAACAAGCCTGCGCATGCGACTCACCTGCAACAAGGGTTAACAAACCCTGAGTACAAAAGTACTCAACAAGACTAACCCGATGAAACGGGGTGTAAGACTTTAGAGATGCAGGGGTTTGGGACAAGGTAAAGATGTAGCAAGTTTCAAAAGTTCTTTGCCAAAAGCTTACTATTCTTCATTCTATTTTCAAGTTTTACCACTAAGTCTTTTTTGTTCATTATCCCAACTAGATATACATTTCCCATATTCCAATCCTTCTCATTCCATTCTTTTTCTCATATTTTAGTAATTCACCAGTACTACATTGCTTCTGTAATGAATCGAGTCTCCATATCCGCGGAGCACCGGCAATTCGAATTGATTCAAGTCCAAGCTGAGGATTCCTTATCACACGACATATGTAGAACTTAATCTTGCATATATCAACCTTGCTACCGGATCCTCCTATACTAAGCCGTCTCCACGCCACCCGAGAGTACAGCACACCTCAAATCCGGCCACATTCCAGCCACAAGGGTACACGCTACTCCCGCCATCTCTCCACTCCCAGTGCGCGGGCATTCGTCTTAGTATCGGATTAGCCAAAGTAGGCTTACCGGAGTATGTGACCAGTACTACAAAGTGTCTCGTTCAGAAGATCCACAATGAGTGGCCTTTAAGCGACATAGTCGGCAACATTACCCAACATTCAAGATAAGTCACCCGACTAGTCTCTAATTCATTCTACATCCTTTCTTTCTTTGGCCAGTATGCCATCTTTGATTGTATCGAAACTTTTACTTTGAAAGCCTACCATAAAGCATACTAAGCACACTACGCCTTTATAAATGAAAACATCTTCAAGGATGGTAAACAATTATCAAGGTAGGTAATGCATCAAGTAGGTAACATTTGAATTAAACAACTTAATGCAATAAATAACATAGGTGATAACTTTTCAAAGTAAACAAGGTAAGGGCTTAATGCATAAACCGGGGCTTGCCTTCGTTGACGATTTCTGGTTCCGGATTAGTATCACAATTATCAAATCCCATGACACCGGGGATTCTTCCAGAACTTGCTCAACTAGAATCGTTTCGTTCTCGGGTTCTACACGAAATGATAACATATGCTTTAACATGATGATAATGTAAACATGATGCTTCCACGGCACATGAAATGTAAAACACCGCAATTGATTTTATTTCACGGTACAGTTGCAGGCCAACAAAACCAACTTGCAATCCTACCATTATGAACCACACATGTGACTTGACCAAATGGATCTTGAAACCCTACTAGTCACAAAACATGACCAAAACAAGATCCAACACTAATCAAACACTTAGGGTTTGCTTTTATCTATTTTTGAATTAATTTGGAATTAAGCCCAAAAATAAACTTATTCCAAATGACCTGAAAATTTTATGTAAGCTTCCTTATGACAAATTAGTGTACCAAAACAAATTTCATAATTTTTGGAATTATACAGTGACCTACAAAAATCATGGAAATTGCATTTTTCAATTAATGGACTGAATATTTGAACATTCAAAATTTATCCAAATTTCAAATTTCAAATTTTTAAATCATACTAGAACATGTACAGAAGCTACAAAAAAATTTTCAGAATTTTTGGATGTGTAAATAAATTCCTACAAAATTGCAAAATTGCTGCACTATTCAAAATCAGAAAATAACCAAAGCTCACTATTCTTCTTCCTCAGCATCACTGACAGCCTGACCCCACACGTCAGCGACAGTGGGCAAGACGCGGCGGCGCGGCCAGCTCCGGCCAGCAAAATGCGCCGGTGGTGAATTTCCGGTGAGACGGACTGCTCCTACATGATCTACATCAAGTCGCGCATCTATCCCAAGCCTCAGAACAGAAAAGGGCACACCGGATGGAACTCGACGCCGGCCATGGCGGCTCGGACCCGACGGCGGTCGATGTGACTAGGGCTACGGTGCAGTAGAGTCAAAGGAAGAGTGAGTAACACGCTCAGGAACTCACCGTGATCACGATGATGGGCTTGGTGCAGTCGGAGATGGTCTGGAGCAGCCTGGCCACGGTGAGGGCAGTCGCGGCGGAGCTCCGACCGATCACGGGGAAGACGGGTTGCGCCGGGCGATTCCAGCCAACACCAGCGACGAGAGCAAGTCGAGGAGGAGCGCAAGACCAATGCGATCACGTTGACGTAGCTGGGAATGACTGACGTGGCTCGACGAGGCCTACGGCGAGCGGCGGAGCTACACGGTGGCGGAGCAGAGCAGAGGGGAAAACGATGACGACGGCGGCGACGGTGGCTATTTATAGCCGGGATGAGCTCGCCCGGCTGCGACAGCGCACGACGGAGACGCCACGGCGACGGTGACGTGCCTGCACACGGGAAAGCGGCGAAATTTGATCGGCGGTGACCCCACGCGTGGCGCCGGCGGCAAGCAGTGAGGTGGAGATGATTTTTGAAATAATTACAGAACTGCCACTGCATTCATTTCTCAAATTACTCAAAAATTTTCTAAAGAAGTTGAAAATCTCCAAAAATGAAAGTTGTTCAATTTTTCAAGTACTACAACTTTGGTTTAAGAAACATTTTCAAATTCTGCCTCCATTTTGAAATTCAAATTTGGGGTACATTTAAAGATTTGAATCATTTCAAAATTACTCCAAATTTTATATGTAAACTTGAAAAACTTTGAATACCAAAGTTGATCTTCATAAAATAATCTCCAACTTTGCTTTTTGCCTCAACCCCAAATTCCTCATGGATTTTGAATTAGTTAAAAGGGGCAAAAAGGACTTTTATAATTTGAATGTGAATTCAAATTTGATTTGTCTTCCTTTTACTTAGATTTTGATTTTTGACCAATAACATGGCCCATTAGGGTTATTTGAGTCAAATGACACATGGTCTCACATGATCACATGAAATTTGACCCTTGTGGTCATGATCTTTGTTTAAGGTTTTTGAAACACATCACATGAAATAACAACATTATGAAATAAAGATTATATAGTGAATGCATTTAAAATTTTCTACTATATGAATGCTTTGCAATGCACATGATGACATGTCAAATTTTAGTATTAGGTCAAAACACCAGAGGTGTTACAACCCTTCCCCCTTAAGGAAATCTCGTCCCGAGATTTAAAACTTAAGGCTAAGTAATGGAAAGGGAAATGTGTCAAGCTAACACATCATAACTTTATTCAAAAGGCTAGTGAGGGGGTTTTCCATTCTGTTAATAGCAAGACAAGTTACAATATAGACAAGGTATTGCAACTAGATAGAAGCGAAGAAGTCAGGAAAATTCTCTTCTAAGTAATCCTCGGACTCCCAAGTAGCTTCATCTTCAGTGTGTTGATTCCATTATACTTTGTAGAACTTGATCATACGTCTGCGAGTGACTCGATCTTTCTGATCTAAGACTCTAATGGGGTACTCGGCATAAGTCAAATCAGGTTCTAATTCTACATCACCAAAGTCGATTTCTTGGTCAGGTACTTGAAGACACTTCTTTAACTGAGACACATGAAAGATATCATGTACCGCTAACATGTGATCTGGTAACTTGACGCGATAGGCGACTGGTCCACATCGTTGTTGGATCTGAAAAGGACCGACATAACGGGGCGCCAACTTTCCCCGAATCCCAAATCGATGAACTCCTTTCATCGGTGATACCTTGAGGTAGACATAATCTCCCACTTTGAATTCTAATGGTCGTCTCCTCTTATCAGCATAGCTTTTCTGTCGGGATTGAGCTACCTTCATATTGTCTTGTATGAGTTTAACTTTCTCTTCAGCTTCCTTGACCACATCCGGTCCAAAGAACCAACGTTCTCCAGCTTCTGACCAATTTAACGGTGTTTGGCACCTACGGCCATACAGTGCTTCGAATGGTACCATTTTAATACTCTCTTGATGGCTATTGTTATACGAGAATTCAGCTAAGGGAAGGCACTCATCCCATTTAGCACCAAAGGAAAGAACACATGCTCTTAACATATCTTCAAGAATTTGATTTACCCTTTTGGTCTGTCCGTCTGTTTGCGGATGATAAGCAGAACTATGGATAAGTTTAGTTCCTAAAGATTCATGTAGACTTTTCCAAAACTTGGATATGAACAATGATCCTCTGTCAGAGACAATGGTCTTGGGTGCCCCATGCAGACTGAAGATTCTATCAAGATAAAGCTTTGCATACTGTTCCGCTCGATATTTATCTCTGACGGATAAGAAGTGAGCTATCTTGGTTAGACAGTCAACAATAACCCATATAGAATTGTAGCCTGCAGATGTCCTAGGCAACCCTACTATGAAGTCCATACAAATATCTTCCCAATTCCAAGATGGAATTGGCAACGAATGTAATGGACCTGCAGTCTTCATATGAACTGCTTTGACTCTCTGGCAAATATCACACTTGGCCACATATTGAGCTATTTCTATTTTCATTTTGGTCCACCAATATCTCTTCCTCAGATCATGATACATTTTGTTGCTACCCGGATGAATGGAGTATCTTGTAGAATGAGCTTCATCAAGAATCTGCTTTCGCAGCTCCAAATTTTTGGGTACTACCAACCTATCCTTGAACCATACAACATCTGATTCATCAATCTTGAAACATGTTGGTCTTCCAGATCTGACTTTATTCTTAATATGGGCTATGCCCTTACTTTTCTGTTGAGCAGCAATGATCTGATCTTTGATAGTGGACTCAACTACAATACTGGACAGGGAACCTTGTTCTATGATTTGTAAATTCAGATGCTCCATCTCTTAACACAATGTTTGTTGCATAGGTTCTGCAATTAGGCAATGACAATGACAATTACTCTTGCGACTCAGGGCATCGGCAACCACATTAGCCTTGCCTGGATGATAATGCACTTCTAAGTCATAATCTTTAATAAGTTCCAACCATCTTCTTTGCCTCATATTCAGCTCTAACTGGGTGAAGATGTATTTCAAACTCTTGTGGTCCGTATAGATATGACATATATTGCCCAATAAATAATGTCGCCAAATCTTGAGTGAATGGACAACAGCAGCTAATTCAAGATCATGGGTGGGATAATGTTCTTCATGTTTCTTAAGTTGTCTGGAAGCATATGCTATGACTCTGCCTTCTTGCATAAGAACACAGCCAATACCAATTCCAGATGCATCACAATAGATATCAAATGGCCTCTCGATATCAGGTTGTGCTAATACTGGTGCAGTTGTCAGCAACTTCTTCAATGTCTGAAAGGCCTCTTCACATTCTTTCGACCATATAAACTTTGTTTGATTTTTCAACAGTCCAGTAATTGACTTCGCAATTCTGGAGAAGTCAGGGATAAATCGACGGTAATACCCTGCCAACCCCAGGAAACTACGAACTTGATGAACAGTTGTAGGTGCTTTCCAGTTAAGGACTTCTTCTACCTTGCTCGGATCAATAGCTATACCTTCAGCAGATAGCACATGACCTAGAAATTGTACTTCCTCCAACCAAAATGCACATTTGCTGAACTTGGCATATAGTTGGTGATCTCTTAATCTTTGTAGAACAATACGGAGATGTTCCGCATGTTCCTCTTTGCTCTTAGAGTAGATAAGAATGTCATCAATAAACACCACGACAAACTTATCCAACTCAGGCATAAAAACTGAGTTCATCAGGTACATGAAATGAGCCGGGGCATTGGTCAGCCCAAAAGACATGACTAGATACTCATATAGTCCATATCGGGTAGTAAACGCTATCTTTGGCACATCTTCACGTCTGATCTTAATCTGGTGGTAGCCTGATCTTAAGTCTATCTTAGAGAATACCTTAGCTCCCGCAAGTTGATCAAAAAGTAAATCAATTCGGGGTAAGGGGTATTTGTTCTTGATGGTGACTTCATTTAAGGGCCTATAGTCCACACACAACCTTAAGGTTTGGTCCTTCTTCTTCACGAAAATAGCAGGACATCCCCAAGGTGATGAACTGGGTTGAATGAAACCCTTGTCTAACAACTCTTGTAGTTGCATTTTTAATTCTGCTAATTCTTTCGGTGGCATCCTATATGCTCTTCTGGACACTGGTGCTGTCCCTGGTTTCAGATCAATTCTGAACTCCACGTCTCGGTCTGGTGGCAAACCAGGCAGGTCATCGGGAAAGACATCCGTAAACTCACCTACCACTGAAATTTCCTCTGCTCCTTCAACAATAGTTGCATAGACGGTCTCCACTGTACTCTTAAGAAAAGGGAGTTGGATGAGAAGTTGGGTTTTGCTGTCAGGTGCATTTACCCTTATTGTTCTACGCAGGACATCTATGATAGCCCCGTGTTGAGTTAGCCAGTTCATACCATGGATCACATCTATATCTTGATCCTTTAATATCAGCATATTGGTAGGGAACTCATATCCTCCCAAATCAATAGGTACATGCTGAACTACCTCCCTTGTACAGATTTGTCCCCCTGGCGACTGTATATGATAGGGTTCTTTTGTTTCCCCAATAGCTATCCCATGCTTCACAACAAATGTACGATTGATGAATGTATGGGATGCACCAGAATCAAATAAGGTAATTGCAGGATGCTTAGCAATGGGAAACATACCCATCATAACTGGTTCTCCTTCTGGAATAGATTCCACTTGCGTATAGAATACCCTTCTAGTTTTCTTCTCAGTCGGACCCTTTTGATGGTTCTGAGCATTGCCCTTGTACTGATTTTGAGTTTGATTAACAGGGGCTTTGGTTGCATCAGGATTGTTCTTCCTAGGATACGGACATTCTCGGGAAAAATGCCCGGGTTTACCACAATTATAGCATGGAAAATTGTGATTCTGGGGAGTAGCATTGCGGTTTGCATTATTTGTATTGTTCTGCTGCTGCGGTGCTTGATGTGTATAAGGTGTATTAGTTGCAGGGCGAATGAAGATTTGCTGCCTGCTTTGGCCTTGCTGTGGGCGGAATGGCATACGGCCATGATTCTGAGGATGGTATACTATCTTCTGACGCTTGCCACTAGATGATCCGGAAGCAAATATTTTCTTCTTCTTCGCCTCTTTGTGTCGGCGGTAATTCTCTTCCGAAGCGATAGCAATGTTGATTGTCTCATGGTAAGTTGCATTACCACAGGCTGCCATCATTGTCTGAAGTTTAGTGTTCAAGCCTCTAAGAAAATGATTCTTTTTCTTCCTGTCAGTATTGACATACTCAATAGCATACTACGACAGGTGGTTGAAATGGCCAACATACTGCATCACTGGGTGCTCCCCTTGCTTAAGAGCCAAGAACTCTTCCAACTTCATGGTCATCACACTGTCTAGAATATAATGTGCCCTAAAGGCATCCTTGAACTCCCTCCAGTTGATTTGGTGACCAGCGGGCTGTACTGCTACCAAATTTGCCCACCAGGCACCAACAGCTCCTCGGAGTTGCTGTGCCGCAAACCTTGGTTTTTGAACCTCAGTACAGTGGATCAGCTCGAACTTTTGCTCTATTGTCCTAAGCCAATCATCAGCTTCTAAAGGTTCGTCTGCCTTAGAGAATATAGGCGGACGTGTGTCAGTAAAATCCACATAGGTTGACTCGTCGTTTCCATTATTACGACGGCCACGATTAGGGTATGGTGCCTGCTGGTTCTGCGCCAACTCCCTTAACAGCCTGGCATTCTCTGCCGTTGCGTTGATGAGTGTGGCTATGGCATCTGCCATAGTCGAGGGCATTGGTGGAGGATTTGGGCACTCATCAACGTCGTGCGAGCCACTAGCACCAGTTTGGGTGATAGGACGAGGCATCTGTTAGAGAAACACATTTACTTACATTATTCTTTATTGAAAGCTTTTAAAAGGTTGCATACTACAAAGGGTTCTTATTTATATTACATGTCTTGTATCCCACAAGACAACCCTAGTTTTCTAGGAAAGTAGTAAAGGAACTACTTCTACTCCAAGCTCTCAGTCTTCGGCATCCGTGCCTGTATCGGACGAAACCTTATCTTCCTCTGAGAAGTACACTAACTCCTCAGGGTCCTCCTCCTCTTCTTCATTCTCGACTTCTCCTGGAGCTACAATCATTTCTTCATTGATAACTTCACCATCCCCATGAGGAGGATGAAGTTGAGCATACAGCATATGGACATTCTCATGCAGAATGGCATTGTCCATCTCCAGGTCCTCTACGTAGAACTCCAACTCATTGACGCGTTCATTGGCCGCATCTTCTCGTGTCCAGGCTTCATTCCGCAGCTCCATGGTCATGGTGATACCCCTTTGCATTTCCGCCAGCTCTTCTTGGTCTTTGGCATGAGCTCGACGAAGAGTGTTGAGCTCCTTGTTAAGGTTCTCGACGTTGGCGGGGTTGCTCGAAGATCCTTCCTCTCCTAGGTTCTTGGAACTTCCTTCACCAAGCTCGTGATTTCTTGGTGTCAATTGGTGACGCGGAACTCCATGAGGTCCGGTGGACTTGCATGCGGTTTTCTTGGTCTTTGCCATAGCCTGAAGAATTTAGGGTAGGACTATAAGAATAGCTTGAGGATAATGGAGGTTAGCAAGAATGGGATTGACATTACTTACCCAACCACTATTAAGGGGAATTATTATGCAATGTGCTCAAGCATGATGCATGAATCGATCTTACGAATCTACGTACAAAAGATTAGTATAAACATAAGTACTAGATTTTCATATTACATAGGACAAACCTAATCATATTATCCGCCATAAACTTTTCAAATAAGTCAGGATTGAGTCTAGATCAAAGGTAAGAAGAAAGAAATTGAACTTTCAAAATATCATGTTTACTTTCCATGATCCAAATCATTTTGAAGGTTTTTCCAAAGTAACCTACAATGATCTTAGATGGGAACTGCTCTGATACCAGCTGTGGCAGAACCTCCTAAGGAATTAGGCCCACATGCACCTATCATTGTCTTAACAGACCTCGGATAGCGTACACGAGTTCCCAACAACTCAACAGGTCTGTCGGGTGTCCTCGGGAAACCGAATCATCCACGATTCTCTTTTCAAACAGGATCCCAATCACAGTCATTGCAAATTACAACATTTTATTCAAATATATATACCAGAGTAAAAGATAGCGGAAGTCTTAAGATAGTATTATTACAAACCAGTTGTTTTCAAACTTACAATACCATAAGTGTCATACGACCATAGTAGCGGGATAATATTACATTAACTTTATTTATCATACAAACTAGTGCCTTGTCCAAAGGCCATTCATCACTCCTCATCGTCATTGACTTCGAACACAGACATGCAGCAGGGACCAAAACAAGCCTGCGCATGCGACTCACCTGCAACAAGGGTTAACAAACCCTGAGTACAAAAGTACTCAACAAGACTAACCCGATGAAATGGGGTGTAAGACTTTAGAGATGCAGGGGTTTGGGACAAGGTAAGGATGTAGCAAGTTTCAAAAGTTCTTTGCCAAAAGCTTACTATTCTTCATTCTATTTTCAAGTTTTACCACTAAGTCTTTTTTGTTCATTATCCCAACTAGATATACATTTCCCATATTCCAATCCTTCTCATTCCATTCTTTTTCTCATATTTTAGTAATTCACCAGTACTACATTGCTTCTGTAATGAATCGAGTCTCCATATCCGCGGAGCACCGGCAATTCGAATTGATTCAAGTCCTAGCTGAGGATTCCTTATCACACGACATATGTAGAACTTAATCTTGCATATATCAACCTTGCTACCGGATCCTCCTATACTAAGCCATCTCCACGCCACCCGAGAGTACAGCACACCTCAAATCCGGCCACATTCCAGCCACAAGGGTACACGCTACTCCCGCCATCTCTCCACTCCCAGTGCGCGGGCATTCGTCTTAGTATCGGATTAGCCAAAGTAGGCTTACCGGAGTATGTGACCAGTACTACAAAGTGTCTCGTTCAGAAGATCCACAATGAGTGGCCTTTAAGCGACATAGTCGGCAACATTACCCAACATTCAAGATAAGTCACCCGACTAGTCTCTAATTCATTCTACATCCTTTCTTTCTTTGGCCAGTATGCCATCTTTGATTGTATCGAAACTTTTACTATGAAAGCCTACCATAAAGCATACTAAGCACACTACGCCTTTATAAATGAAAACATCTTCAAGGACGGTAAACAATTATCAAGGTAGGTAATGCATCAAGTAGGTAACATTTGAATTAAACAACTTAATGCAATAAATAACATAGGTGATAACTTTTCAAAGTAAACAAGGTAAGGGCTTAATGCATAAACCGGGGCTTGCCTTCGTTGATGATTTCTGGTTCCGGATTAGTATCACAATTATCAAATCCCGTGACAACCGGGGATTCTTCCAGAACTTGCTCAACTAGAATCATTTCGTTCTCGGGTTCTACACGAAATGATAACATATGCTTTAACATGATGATAATGTAAACATGATGCTTCCACGGCACATGAAATGTAAAACACCGTAATTGATTTTATTTCACGGTACAGTTGCAGGCCAACAAAACCAACTTGCAATCCTACCATTATGAACCACACATGTGACTTGACCAAATGGATCTTGAAACCCTACTAGTCACAAAACATGACCAAAACAAGATCCAACACTAATCAAACACTTAGGGTTTGCTTTTATCTATTTTTGAATTAATTTGGAATTAAGCCCAAAAATAAACTTATTCCAAATGACCTAAAAATTTTATGTAAGCTTCCTTATGACAAATTAGTGTACCAAAACAAATTTCATAATTTTTGGAATTATACAGTGACCTACAAAAATCATGGAAATTGCATTTTTCAATTAATGGACTGAATATTTGAACATTCAAAATTTATCCAAATTTCAAATTTCAAATTTTTAAATCATACTAGAACATGTACAGAAGCTACACAAAAATTTTCAGAATTTTTGGATGTGTAAATAAATTCGTACAAAATTGCAAAATTGCTGCACTATTCAAAATCAGAAAATAACCAAAGCTCACTATTCTTCTTCCTCAGCATCACTGACAGCCTGACCCCACACGTCAGCGACAGTGGGCAAGACGCGGCGGCGCGGCCAGCTCCGGCCAGCAAAATGCGCCGGTGGTGAATTTCCGGTGAGACGGACTGCTCCTACATGATCTACATCAAGTCGCGCATCTATCCCAAGCCTCAGAACAGAAAAGGGCACACCGGATGGAACTCGACGCCGGCCATGGCGGCTCGGACCCGACGGCGGTCGATGTGACTAGGGCTATGGTGCAGTAGAGTCAAAGGAAGAGTGAGTAACACGCTCAGGAACTCACCGTGATCACAATGATGGGCTTGGTGCAGTCGGAGATGGTCTGGAGCAGCCTGGCCACGGTGAGGGCAGTCGCGGCGGAGCTCCGACCGGTCACGGGGAAGACGGGTTGCGCCGGGCGATTCCGGCCAACACCAGCGACGAGAGCAAGTCGAGGAGGAGCGCAAGACCAATGCGATCACGTTGACGTAGCTGGGAACGACTGACGTGGCTCGACGAGGCCTACGGCGAGCGGCGGAGCTACACGGTGGCGGAGCAGAGCAGAGGGGAAAACGATGACGACGGCGGCGACGGTGGCTATTTATAGCCGGGATGAGCTCGCCTGGCTGCGACAGCGCACGACGGAGACGCCACGGCGACGGTGACGTGCCTGCACACGGGAAAGCGGCAAAATTTGATCGGCGGTGACCCCCCGCGTGGCGCCGGCGGCAAGCAGTGAGGTGGAGATGATTTTTGAAATAATTACAGAACTGCCACTGCATTCATTTCTCAAATTACTCAGAAATTTTCTAAAGAAGTTGAAAATCTCCAAAAATGAAAGTTGTTCAATTTTTCAAGTACTACAACTTTGGTTTAAGAAACATTTTCAAATTCTGCCTCCATTTTGAAATTCAAATTTGGGGTACATTTAAAGATTTGAATCATTTCAAAATTACTCCAAATTTTATATGTAAACTTGAAAAACTTTGTATACCAAAGTTGATCTTCATAAAATAATCTCCAACTTTGCTTTTTGCCTCAACCCCAAATTCCTCATGGATTTTGAATTAGTTAAAAGGGGCAAAAAGGACTTTTATAATTTGAATGTGAATTCAAATTTGATTTGTCTTCCTTTTACTTAGATTTTGATTTTTGACCAATAACATGGCCCATTAGGGTTATTTGAGTCAAATGACACATGGTCTCACATGATCACATGAAATTTGACCCTTGTGGTCATGATCTTTGTTTAAGGTTTTTGAAACACATCACATGAAATAACAACATTATGAAATAAAGATTATATAGTGAATGCATTCAAAATTTTCTACTATATGAATGCTTTGCAATGCACATGATGACATGTCAAATTTTAGTATTAGGTCAAAACACCAGAGGTGTTATAGTGGATATTTGAAGTATGATGCTTAACTCCGAAGACTCCATTTTCCTTGCAATGAGACTACTACACACATGATAAGCTGGAAAAGGTGTTAGTCTCAAAGCATCCAACTTATAGAGTAACCTCCCCTAAATTTGTGCACACAAGTATGTAATACTTGTAGGAGACATGCACATTGATTTTAGAATAAAAAATACCACTTGAAAGATGACATCACATGAATGTGAGAATCATTTTCAAAAGTGATGTTCGGGAGAAATTACCTACAATTTAGACTTGGGCACATATTAGATAAACAATTGTAAAACAAGCTATGTGCCGTGCTCCTAAATAATTTAAACCATGTAGGTTTGCTCCAAGAGTAAAAATGATACCGAGCAAGCCTACCATAAGACATACCTAGTGTATGCAAGACAAAAGATTAAACATGCAAATACAAACCTAGGCATGAAAAGGAACTAGATGCTAATTGAAATTGCAAGGAATTAAATCTAGTTACCTAACATGGGAAGGGGAATTTAAGTCCATAGTATTCACTAACCCACTTGGCAATTACCTTGTCCATAATGATGCACCCCATGAAATGCACCCATACTTTGCCAAGTCTCCAAATTCCCCGAAGTCCATCGGACTTCTCACTTCCCTTTCGGAATCCAAACCTTCTTGGTGCTCTTCATGTTGGAAATAATCTCCTTTGGCACCCAAATGCATTTGGCCTGATTGTTGGCTTGCTTGTTCACCTTGATGGCCACCACCTTATCATTTTTCTTCTTCTTCAGGAGATAAGGTGTGGAGGCCTTTTTGTCCACCTTGTTGGTGTAGGTGTTGGAGAGCTTGCTTGTTTGCTTTTTGTTTTTCTCTTCCTTCTTTTCTCCTCCCCCATTCTTCACCTTGCACTCATAGGACTTGTGGCGTTCCTTGTGGCATACATAGCAAACCACGGTTTGTCCTTCATCAAGCTTCTTTACTCCCTTGACGGTGTTATCTTGATGAAGTTGGGCTTGCTCCATTTTACCTATTACTTGAGTCAAGTCATTGGTAAGGCGAGCCACTTCTTGCTTGAGTTGCTCATTCTCCATTGTAACCTCTTGTGTGCATGTATCTACAACAACTTTCTCAACACAAATTTGGTTGCACAAGGGTGAGTCTAAACATAAATCATTGCAAGAAGTAGAGGCATCCTTTTTAGGCATGTCAAAGATAGAACTTTTCTTTTTAGGTGCCTCGGTGGGGGTAGTACCAACAGCTTCAAGATTAGCAACTTTATTAGTTAGCTCATCACAATGTTTGCACATAGTTTCCATTTTAGCAAGCAAACTTTTTAAGCATCTTGTGAGCTAGCTAATTTTTTCTTTAATTTTTTATTTTTCTTTACAAGTTGCTCATCATTGATTGTGCAATTATTTGTGTTTGACCTAGTCTCAAGTTGCTTAATTTTAGTAGATAGCTCCATATTCAGATTGGCAAAAGTTTCATATTATTCAAGCAAAGTAGCATAAGCTTATTGTGAGCTATCTAGTTTTTCTTTTAATTTTTCAAGCTTCTTTTGTTGACTAGTGCAAACTTTAGTAAAGTTAAGATTTTCTTGCACAATTTCATCATAAGAAGGTAGCTTGTCATCACTATCACTATTATTATCACTATCACTAGGGATAGGCTTTTTGTAACCTCGTGCCATAAGGCACACACGTGAGGTGCTTGATGATGAGTGCTTATGCCCTCGCCTGTTGTGACGGTCTTCTTATTCACTTGAAGAATCATCCCATGACCTTATTGATGTGAGGGCTTTGTCCTTGCATGCCTTCTTCTTTGTCTTGGGTGTGGGCTTGTTTGGACAAACTTCCACAAAGTGCCCCAACTCACCGCATCCATAGCATCCTTTCTTTCTTTGCTTATTTCTTTGATTGGTGAAGATGAAATTTTGAATTTGGATGGGTACATCCTTGACATTGAGCCTTTGGATCATCTTCTCCACCTTGTTGATAAGTTTGATTGTTTCTTCATCAAAATCAGAGGTGGAGGAGGAAGATTGATCATCATCACTTGAATCATCATCATCATCATCTTCTTCTTCTTCATCTTCACTTGAGGAGCTTGAGCTTAAGCTTGTCTCAACTTGCTTGCCCTTCATCTTCTTTTTCTCACTACATGCGAGAGCTTTGCCTTTGCTTGATGAAGAGGTTTCTTCTTGACTCATCTTGCATGACATTTCAAATGCCACTATCTTGCCAATGACTATGGCTAGGGTCATAGTGCTCAAGTCCTCCATGTTGTGAAGGATGGTGATAATGCTTGCATATTTCTTTTGTGGTAGCATGGAGATAATCTTCCTCACGATGTCCACATCACCTAGCTTTGTTAGTCCTATAGAATTGAGCTCATTGATAATTAGATTCAAACGAGAATACATATCACGAACAAGCTCATCATCATTCATTTCAAAAGAATCATAACTTTGTTGAGCTAGGCAATGTTTTTGCTCACGGACATTACTTGTGCCGTCATGGAGCTCTTGGAGTTTTAACCAAATTTCATGTGCCATATTTAAAGTGAACACTTGGTTAAACACATCCATGCTAAAAGATTTAAATAAATAATTTTTAGCTCTAGCATTGAAATGGATTTGTTTTTCTTCACTCTTTGTGGGTTTATCGGGATTCTTAATGGGTTTCATCCTGTCAAGAGTGACTCTCCAAACACCCAAATCTACCGTCTCAATGTGACAAGCTATTCTAGCTTTATAGTAGGGGAAGTTAGTACCATCAAATTGCGGAGGCCTAGAGGTATCCATCCCAACCACTCTAAATAGCGTCGGCTCAACGGTGGTGAAGCCAAAGGTCCAAATTAAGCCAACTGGCTTTGATACCACTTGTAAGGGACCGTGATGCCTAGGAGGGGGGGGGGTAAATTAGACCACTTAAAAATCTAACTCTAAACTATGGCCTCTTTTTCTAACCTTAGCAAAACCTATGCAAAAGCTAAACTATCTAAATATACAACTACGGTTTTGCTAGTTTGTTGCTATCTCTACCGCAAAAAGGAGTTATGCAAACAATGTAAATGCGGAAGCTAAAGAGTAAGGTAGAGATATGCAAACTCCCATCGATGACTGTTATTTTTACTGAGGTATCAAGAAGCGCACAAGCTTCCCCCTAGTCCTCGTTGGAGCCCCTTACAAGGAATCCCTCGCAAGGGCCAAGCTCCCGGCCGGGTAACTCTGTGGATAGCCCCGGGCCTTCCCCACGTGCAAGTGGGTCTCCGATGTGCCTTTTGGCAAGCCTCTTCCGGACCGCTCCCTGCCGTCTTCACTATCAAGCTTCTGGCCAAAATGTTGCGGGCCTTGTCCCCTTCGGTACACGGTGACAACCACACCACAAACACGGTTGGTGTGATCTCGCAAGACTACAAGCCCCTCTGATGTACAACAATGGTGCGCGCAAGCACCGAGTTATAAGAGGTATGCAAACCTCACTAAACACTAGGCCTAAACCTAGAACAAGCGCATAAGCTGTGGTCCTTGTTTGGTTTTGGTAATTGAGTGACAACCCTAGGTGGACTAGTTGTGTTTATGTGAGATACACAGGTGATTAGTCCATAGGTACATGTGTGTGAGCAACTTATGCCATGGAGGTGAAGACGGCTTGGAGATGTTGCAAAGCTCATACATGTGATGATGAAGGAGCTCATTGCACATGAGACATGACATTGAGTCATGTGATCAAGGTGCAGAAAATCAATACATGACTTGGCTTGATGGACCGGTTGCAAGCGTGAAGGGCAAGTCGGAGGCTTTGGAGCGATGGACCACGTGGTGGTGAAGCTTGAGCAAGACTTGGCGCTAATGGACAAAGGCAATGGTGAAAAGCAAGTGAAGTCAAGATCGATGAACCAATATGATCACTTGATGATATGATGTGGATCATATTATTGTTGATCGTGTTGGTGCATGTGTTGCATCGACAATGGAGGAGATGGAATGGAATGCGCAAGGCAAAGGTATAACCTAGGGCATTTCATTTCACCGGTCATAGGTTGTGTAGAGAAGTTGATGACCGGGTTTAGGATAGATGGCCATACTATCATGAGGGGCAAACTTGTTTGTATATCAATCATCTAGTGCCACTCGAGTGATCTAACTTTGTATCGTTACTAGGATCGAGTGGTGTAGCAAGTTGAGTGGCTAATCCTTTGAAAATGATTGTGAAAATGCTAGAACACATACACACGGTGGTGTACACTTGGTGGTCTTGGCATATTTATAAAGGAGAAGAAGTTGGAGTTGATGAGGATCAACTCGGCGGAGAAACAGAGGTGAAAGGAGGTCACTGTGAGTGACCGGATGCTGGCCTCGGTAGGACCGGCATGTCCAGTCAGTGGTAGCAGGGAGCACGCAGGCGTTGGTCTTCGATTGGACACTGGTATTGAAAGTGACTGGACGCTGGCAGGGCGTGTCCAGTCAGAGTGGCGTACGTTGAAACAGGCAGGCGCAAGAAGTCAGAGAACGGCCAGACTTGGGCTGTACGTCTGGTCACCTATGATCGGACATGTCCGATCATGAAAAAGTGTCTCTAGAACCTCTCTGCAAACGACTGGACTCAGGAGGTGGCGCATCCGGTCTTGGTGTTGTGCTGCGTCCGGTCATCACTTGACCATTGGCGCGCGATAGCCGACCATTGAGATCAAGTGACTGAGGTTGAACGAAGGCGATGCGTGGCATTCATCTGTTGACCAGACGCTGGACTGGGTGCGTTTGGTCAATCTGACCAGCACGTCCAGTGGCCCCGAGCAGTTCCTAGTGAAGGGGTACAACAACTCCATTTTCGTGGGGGCTATAAATAGAAGGGGGTCTTGGCCATGGCTGGGGCTGAGCACCTTGGGGGACTTTGTGTCCATGCTTGAGAGTGCTTAGGAGCCCTCCATCTCACATATGCTTGATAATGATCATCTGATTGTGTGAGAGAGCGATTCTATTATGATTGCATCATGAGGTTGCATCGAGTGGCACTAGGTGATCAAGTTGTAAGCCAGTGGTGCTTGTTACTCTTAGAGGTTGCCACCTCCTAGATGGCTTGGTGGTGGTCTCCATCGAAGCCCACAAGAAGCTTGTGCGGTGCTCTGGATAAGAGCTTTGTGAGGGGTATTGTGCTTGCCCCGCGCGAGCTGCGAAGAGCAACTCTACTTGAGCGTGTCATTGAGCTACCCTCACTTTTGGGGTAGGTTCTTGTGGTGCCCGACGTGCGCGCTTGGTGGGTGATGCCAATTAGCCGCCGAACCACCAAGTGAGCGGTCGACACAATGAGGACATAGCATGTTGGCAAGCACGTGAACCTCAGGAGAAAATCACCGTGTCAACATTGTCCTCATCATCTTCTCAGTGGTTTGCATTCCGCTTTACACAAGCTTGTAATTACTTTTATATCCATTGAGCTTGTGTAGTTGCTTTTGTAATTAGTTAGCTTGTGTAGTTTGCTAGTTACCTTCTAGCTTGTGTAGCATAGAAGTAGCTCCCTTGCATGGCAAATTTGGTTTGTGAAACCTTGTTAGTCACATTGCTTAGTTTGTGTAGCTAAGTAGTTACGCTCTCTAATTTGGTATTGGTTGCCTTATTATTGAGCATTGCTAGTGAGCTTAGGTGGCTTTGTGCTTTTACTTACTAGCATGTGTAAGAGCTCCCTCATTGCTTGAAGTACTAGTGACAAAGGTTTGTATGACCTTGCTTCTAGAATTGGTTAGATGAGCTCTAGCTAGCCCAGCACGTTAGTTGCTTAATTAGGATCTTTGCAAGGTGCTAGAGAACATAGATAGAGGGGTGTAGTCTTGGCTAGACTGATAGTTTTAATTTCACACTTGTTTTGGTTAGCCGACGCGATTAATTTTAGAAAGGACTATTCACCCCCCTCTAGTCCGCCATCTCGACCTTTCAAGTGGTATCAGAGCTAGGTCTTTCATTTGTGGTCTTCACCGACCCAAGATGATAGCGAACTACAGGCTAGATGTTTACTGTCTACATATTTTTGATGGCACACACTTTACACGATGGAAAAATTGGATGATATGCAATTTTAAGTTTATTTGCCCTCAAATATGGTGGATGGTAGATATAGACTTTTCTCATGTGTCATGTGTTGGATGAAAATAATTTAACTCAAGCACAAGAGAAATGCCTAGATCTCGACATCCAAGCTACTAACATCATGTAAAGATCTTTGGATGATAGCATATTTAGAGAGATCATTGACATGAAGACCGCCCATGAGATTTGGAGTTATCTCAATGAGAAATATGGGACGGTCTCTGATGATGATGATGAGCCCAAGAAGGAGGCACATGAGGATGTTGAGCATGACCACAACTTGGTGATTGTAGAAGATTGCTCCACCTCATGGTCAAGTGATGATGATGATCATACTACCACAAGATCACTTGACAAGGTTGATGATGATGCCACAAGTGTTGCACATGAAGATGCTACTCCATGCACACTTGATGGTGATAATGATGGATCATGCTCGGGCTATGAGAGTGATGTTTCTTCAAGCTCTCCAACTCATCACATTGCTTCATGTCATAAGGTGACACTAAGGTATCTAATGCAAATGTGATTGATCTTGATTCATATGAGGAGCTTCTAGATAGATATGGTTGCATGATCAAAGCTTTAGAAAAAGAGATGGCTAAAACCAAGAAATTGAAAATTAAAAACTCTTTTCTAAAGAACACATGTGAACAACAAAAGCATCTACTCTATGTTACTACTTGTTCACATGAGGAGGTAAAATTGGCTCATGAGGAACTTAGTGTTACTCATGATAACTTGGTACAAGACCATACTTTTCTTACTAAAGAACTTTCAAATGAAAAATCTAAAACTAGTGAGAGCTCATCACATGGGTCAATTGATCAATCACATATTGTTGCTAACCCTTGTGATGTAGGCAAGAAGCATGTATCCACCTCTTGTGATGATTTATTAGCTATGCCATGTTCTTCACATATAGATGCTTGTTCTACTTCTATGTCTTGGGAGACTAACATTTTGAAGGAGAACATTGAGCTCAAAAATGAAGTGAAGAATTTGAGCAACAAGTTAGAGGGGTGCTACAACTCAAAAGTCACCTTTGAGCATTTGATGAAGACTCAAAGAAACTTCGGTGACAAGAGTGGCCTTGGATTCAAGAAGAAGATGACAAAGGCCGAAAGAAAAATGGCAAAGAAGATGAAGAAGCAACAACAATTGAAGTTGTCTCACTCTATGTGCTACCGGTGTCATGAAGTGGGACATCTTGCAAATGGTTGCCCAAACATTGAGAAGCTCAAGAAGATGAAGGAAGAAGAGAGGCTAAAGCATGTCAAATGCTTCAAGTGCCGCACATAGGGTCATCTCATCTCTATGTGCCCAACCAAGCAATTGGTGAAGCAACAAGTGAAGCCTCAACCAAAGACACAAGTTGAGCAAGAAAAGACACCTCAAGAGAAAATCAAGATCAACCATGATGGTAGTGATGTGATGATAAAGAAGAAGAAAACTAGAAGGGGTGGAAAAGCAAGAGAAAGAGCAATGCGTCCAAGAATGAATCAAGATGCAAAGCAAGAAAGCAAGAACAAAGAAGAGAATGAAGAAGATTGCTCACATGAGGTGCTATAGTTGTGACACATTGGGCCACCTAGCTTTGGGTTGCCCAAACAAGCTTGAGAAGAAGTCTCAAGCAAACAAGGAGAAGCAAGGCAATGAGAAGCACAACATGAGCAAGGAAGAAAAGGCTCAAGCAAAGAGAAAGTGCTACTCATGCCGGGAAAGGGAATACATGGCTCATTCATGTCCCCTAGATAAAAATTCTAAGCTCATTTCAATTGATTATCATGATGTGCTTAGAAAGGATGGAAATGGTACCTCATTGGTTGCAATTGCAAAATATCCCGCTATTCATACTAAGGCCATGCCTAAGTATGTTGCACCTAACTTGAGAGGACCCAAACTAGTTTGGGTACCATCAAAAAGTGGATGAATGATTATAGGTACCATGGCATTGGAGGCTTGATTCAATTGATCTCACATTGTTCATCTCATATTGAGTTAAGTTATGAAGCTTAGTGCACATCCAAACCCAATGCCAAGTGATAATTGAGTGAAGTCAAAATGTGCTACATCATACAAGTGCTATAATTCAAGTTGTTGATGATTCATTGGATATATTTAATGGCTTGCAAATATTTGAGTTGAAGCTTGCTAGTTGGATGATCATGAGCTAACCAAGGTATATCTCTTGTTGATCATTTCATTTGGGTGCATATGAGTTGATTGAATTAGATAAATATGCAATGTTGCTTGCTATGAGATGTTTGAATGGATAAATAGCTTAGTAATAAAGTTTGGATTGATTTGTGTTAGATAAGTTCATAAGATGACATTTAGTAAGTGGATTGAATGGATTTATGTCTTGTAAAAGTATTCAAACAAGTTGATTTCAAGTTTGATTCATATTTGATGAAGTATAGCTCAAGTGATTGAAATCTGTCCTATATTACAAAATCTGAGCTAGCTATGATCTTAGCCATGTTTGAGTGATCAAAACTTATTGTATTGGCATGAAAATTGGTGTACATGCTCTAGACTTATTTTATAAGATGCTGTAGAAATTTTATAAGAATTGGATAAGATATGCTTCGGTTTTGGAGTAGATCTTGTTAGTTATTGTGCAGCAGTTTTCAGCATGTAGCAGTGGTGGAAGAATTGAAATATGGTAGCAATCTAGAAGTCAAATGAAGCTCAAATTTTTACATATGATATATAACTTAGTGAAGCACATCTCCACCAAATGTTGTGTTATTTAGATCTATACTTTGTGAGATATGCAATTTTCTTTGAAGAGTACAGAATCTGCCAGAAAAATAACAATTATTGGATTTGTTTGGAGTCACTTTGATTGAAAGGTCCTCAAGTTGGAAACATGTTTATAAGTGATTGAGGCACCTAAGTTTAGTTTTGAGATGATCTAGAAGCATAACAAGCAAAGAGTACAAGGTCATTTAATTGTGGAGTGTACTTTGCACACATTTGGTACTCAAATTGGAAGATCAGGACCAAGCTCAAGATGAAGATGAAGTTTAAGTTCTAGTGATATTTGGAAATCATTTGGTAGAAAGAAAATGACTTAAACAAGTAGAAAGAAAAGGACTTAAAGAAGGAATCAAGGTTACTCATCAAGTTAAGTCCATCACTTGGATCAATCAATCAAGATATTTTAAGTGAGTGTCTAGAATGGTTCTTTAAAGAGAAGTCACTTCTCCCTAGTGTAGGGGCTTGCCGCCTATGTGTAGGTAAACCAAGTATGGTACTTGAAAAGCTAACATGGAAGTGGTGATCCGAGGAACATTTGAGTTGCTTAGTTGAAGCAATCAAAAGGGTTGATCAAGAAAAGCAAGCAACACCAAAAAGAGAGCTAGTCATGGCAATTCAAGTGGTATTCCAAATAGTTCTCTCATGCAAGCATTGATCAAAAGATGAAGCAAGCTAACCACAATAAGATAGTGCACTTGATCATAAGTGGTATTCATTTCATATGGGTGAAGAATGGAATTCAAAATGGTATCTATTGGTCTTCACCAAGCTATAAATTGGACTTCACATTGCTATTGGAGTAATGAATTAGAATCTATGTGACTATCCTCTACTCCAACATAGCAAAGGTATCATTGTAATATGCATGATCATTTCATCTCTTACTAGTATGTGATTAGTGCATATAGTACATGCTTCATAGGATCATGCATAACAAATGAAAGTTTTAAATTCATAGCATACCACTATTGCTTGAATGATTAGTTGATCTAGTGGTTAGTATATAAATTTGTTCATGAGCTAGTGAACCCAAGTACTTGATTTAATTTGGATTGCTAACAAGTGACAAGTACAACATTGGCAAGATAACCCTTATAATAGGTGTGAAGAAGCTTGTCATTGGTTCAAACCGGACTTGGAAGCTTAGGCAAATCAATTTAGTTCAAGTCAACCATAGATGCTCATGATAGTGATAAGAGTACAAGCACAAGACAACAATGCAAATGGATATCTAGTTTGTTTGTTTAAAGTGGTATCTAGACTCAAGTATTTCATCAATTCACAAGTGATCTCTAGATCAACTTACAAGTGATATCCTATAAGTGGTACTCATGAAGATAGCAAATATTCAAGAAATGGTTTTTATTGATAAATCCAACAAGTAGTTCCATACTAGAAAAGTCTTTCAAATGGTATCACATCTACAAGTGGTATAAATCATGCAAGACGATGGTTCCACAAGTGATCCTCAACTTTCAAATGAAGAATGCATCCCTCACCTACAAGAGCTCAAGTTTATCAAATAAATGACCCATGCTATGACATAGGGGGAGGTGTCCCACAAATTGGTATCAAGGTTAAAGATCCTATGTGTGGTATCTCAAGGGCTACAAGTGGTGTCATTCCAACAATCAAGTGATGTCTATAAAAAATGCAAGTTTCAAGCCTCAACCATCTACCTCAAATATAAACCTTTGCATCAATGGGAAGCACAACTTTTATGGAACTTGATGACAAAGGGGGAGAGATTGTACAAAGATATGAAAGCTTTGGGACATATTGAGACAAAGAAGTAGAGGTTGGACATGGACATAGACATGGACAAAGAGGGAGCAACATTGAAGAAAAGAGATGGATCAATTCTTGGATAAGAGAAGCACACAAGTAGGGGGACCAAGCTCATGAACTTTGATTGGTTGCATTTGATATGTGCATAGTCATGTGCTTGCTTGCATTGCATAAGTTTTTAAATTTGATATGCATGCTTGTGTGGTGTATGCTAGTTGTAGAACCTGAATGATGATTTGATAACTAGCATGCATAGGATGGTAGCTAGACTTGTATTTTTACACGTGGTACTAGAACCTTGCTTATAATGTTGATCTCACGGGGTTTCTAGTATTTTTGTTGTCAAGCTACTCATGGTGCTAAGGATGGTGTTAAAAGTGCAACTCCGATTGATATCACACTTTAAATGTTTATTCTATACATCTTAGCATCATTTGGTAGTAATTACTCTCCTACAATTCCAATCTATGCATATGTGCGAGCTTCAAACCAAACACTCTAGCACATATATAGGGGGAGCTAATACTACCATTTTGGGTTTGTGGTACTTGTCTAAAAAAATTTACACATGGTAAAATTTCTTGGGCAAGCAACATGAATCCAAAAGAGCTTAATTTTCATATCTTTGTAGAGTTGTCATCAATTACCAAAAATGGGAAGATTGAAAGGTCCTTGTTTGGTTTTGGTAATTGAGTGACAACTCTTGGTGGACTAATTGCATTTATGTGAGATACACAGGTATTAGTCCATAGGTACATGTGTGTGAGCAACATATGCCATGGAGGTGAAGATGGCTCGGAGATGTTGTAAAGCTCACACATGTGATGATGAAGGAGCACATTGCACATGAGCCATGACATTGAGTCATGTTATCAATGTGGAGAAGATCAAGACATGACTTGGCTTGATGGACCGGTGAAGGGTCGAGATGGCGGACTAGAGGGGGGGTGAATAGTCTTTTCTAAAATTAATCGCGTCGGCTAACCGATACAAATGCGGAATTAAAACTAACGGTCTAGCCAAGACTATACCCCACTATATATGTTCACTAGCACCTTGCGAAGATAACAATTATGCAACAAAGGTGCCGGGCTAGTTAGAGCTCTCCTAACCAATTCTAGAAGCAAGGTCACACAAACCTATGCCACTAGTACTTTAAACTACAAGGGAGCTCCTACTCATGCTAGTAAGCACAAAGCTAACTAAGCTCACTAGCAATGCTCAATAACAAGGCAACCAATGCCTAATTAGAGAGCGCAAAGACTTAGCTACACAAACTAAGTAATGTGACTAACAAGGTTACACAAACCAAATTAGCCACGCAAGAGAGCTACTTCTATGCTACACAAGCAAGAAAGTAATTAGCAAGCTACACAAGCTATCTAATTACAAGAGCAACTACACAAGCTTAATATGTATAAAAGTAATTGCAAGCTTGTGTAATGGGGATGCAAACCAACGGGAAGAACAAGGTTGACACGATGATTTTTCTCCCGAGGTTCACGTGTTTGCCAACACGCTAGTCCCCGTTGTGTCGACCGCTCACTTGGTGGTTCGGCGGCTAATTAGCATCACCCGCTAAGCCCGCACGTCGGGCGCCGCAAGAACCTACCCCTTGAGTGAGGGTAGCTCAATGACACGCTTTACTAATGTTGCTCTTCGCGACTCCCACGGGGCGAGCACAAGTGCCCCTCACAAGCACTTCTCCGGAGCGCCGCACAAGCTTCTTGCACGCTTCGACGGAGACCACCACCAAGCCGTCTAGGAGGTGGCAACCTCCAAGAGTAACAAGCACCACCGGCTCGCAACTCGATCACCTAGTGCCACTCGATGCAACCTCACGATGCAATCGCACTAGAATCGCTCACTCACACAATCGGATGAACACTATCATGTATGTGTGAGATGGAGGGCTCCCAAGCACTACTACACAAGCCACCAAGGCTCTAGTGTGCTCAGCTGCCGGCCCAAGGCCGGCCATGGCCTCTATTTATAACCCCATGGGCAAATAGAGCCGTTACCCCTTCACTGGGCAAAACTCGGGCCGACCGGACGCTCCGGTCCGATTGACCGGACGCTGGACCTCAGCGTCCGGTCACGTGATACTCGCCACGTGTCCCCTGCGTTCAACGGTCATCTTCCGATCCCAACGGTCATCTGCCGACCGGACGCAGCACTTCAACTGACCGGACGCTGGACCCTCAGCGTCCGGTCGTTTCCAGTAAGCTCCCGAGCATGACCGGACGCGTCCGGTCAACTCGACCGGACACAGCCCAGCGTCCGATGCTTAACCCTAAGCACTGTGCCGACCGACAGCCTGACCGGACGCACCACTTCAGCGTCCGGTCGTTTCGGACTCAGCGTCCGGTCACTGTTAAACAGTGAGACCGAATTCCTTTCTCCTCTATCTTCTTCACCCTTGGTCCAATGTGCTAACCATCAAGAGTTTGCATCCGGCATAATAGAAAATAGGATGTGTATGTGTGTTAGCACCTCTCAACCCTGCAAACACCACCTCTTTTGTAAATGTGCCAACACCACCAAGAGTACATCACCATGTGTATGTGTGTTAGCATTTTCACAATCATTTCCCAAAGGATGTTAGCCACTCAACTTGCCACGCCACTCGATCCTAGCGACAATGCAAAGTTAGATCACTCGAGTGGCACTAGATGACCGATATGCAAACAAGTTTGCCCCTCTTGATAGTACGGCCATCTATCCTAAACCCGGTCATAAACTTCTCTACACACCTATGACCGGTGAAATGAAATGCCCTAGGTTATACCTTTGCCTTGCGCATTCCATTTCATCTCCTCCAATGTTGATGCAACACATGCACCAACACGATCAACAATGATATGATCCACTTCATATCATCACATGATCATATTGGTTCATCGATCTTGACTTTACTTGCTCTTCACCATTGCCATCATCCATCGGCGCCAAGTCTTGCTCAAGCTTCACCGCCACGCGGTCCATCACTCCAAAGCCTTCGACTTGCCCTTCACGCTTGCAACCGGTCCATCAAGCCAAGTCATGTCTTGATCTTCTCCACCTTGATCACATGACTCAATGTCATGTCTCATGTGCAATAAGCTCCTTCATCATCACATGTGTGAGCTTTGCAACATCTCCAAGCCATTTTCACCTTCATGGCATATGTTGCTCACACACATGTACCTGTGGACTAATCACCTGTGTATCTCACATAAACACAATTAGTCCACCTAGGTTGTCACTCAATTACCAAAACCAACAAGGACCTTTCAACCGGTTGCAAGCGTGAAGGGCAAGTCGGAGGCTTTGGAGCGATGGACCGCGTGGCGGTGAAGCTTGAGCAAGACTTGGCGCCGATGGACGAAGGCAACTATGAAAAGCATGTGAAGTCAAGATCAATGAACCAATATGATCACGTGATGATATGAAGTGGATCATATTATTATTGATCGTGTTGGTGCATGTGTTCATCGACAATGGAGGAGATGGAATGGAATGCACGGGGTAAAGGTATAACCTAGGGCATTTCATTTCACCGGTCATAGGTTGTGTAGAGAAGTTGTTGACCGGGTTTAGGATAGATGGCCATACTATCAAGAGGGGCAAACTTATTTGTATATCAATCATCTAGTGCCACTCGAGTGATCTAACTTTGCATCGCTGCTAGGATCGAGTGGCGTGGCAAGTTGAGTGACTAATCCTTTAAAAATGATTGTGAAAATACTAACACACATACACATGGTGGTGTACACTTGGTGGTGTTGGCACATTTGCAAAGGAGAAGAAGTTAGAGTTGATGAGGATCAACTTGGCGGAGAAATGGAGGTGAAAGGAGGTCACTGTGAGTGACCAGATGCTAGCCTCGGCAGGATCGGCGCGTCCGGTCAGTGGCAGCAGAGAGTGCGTAGGGATCGGTCTTCGACCGGACGCTGGCGTTGAAAGTGACTGAACACTAGCTGGGCATGTCCGGTCAGAGTGATGTACACTGACATAGGTAGGCATGAGAAATCAGAGAATGACCAGACTTGGGCTCTGTGTCTGGTCACCTATTATCGGACGCATCCGGTTGTGAAAAAGCATCTCTAGAACGTGTCTGGAAATGGCCGGACTCAGGCGGTGGCGCGTCCGGTCTTGGTGCTGTGCTGCATCCGGTCATTACTTGACCGTTGGTGCATGGTAGCTGACCGTTGAGATCAAGTGACTGTGGTTGAATGGAGGCGACACGAGGCGTGCATCCATTGACCGGACGCTGGACCGAGTGTGTCCGGTCGATCTGACCGGCGCGTCCGGTCACCCCGGGTAGTGCCCAGTGAAGGGGTACAACGACTCTATTTTTGTGGGGGTATAAATAGAAGGGGGTCTCAGCCATGGCTGGGGCTGAGCACCTTGGGGGACTTTGTGTCCATGCTTGAGAGTGCTTAGGAGCCCTCCATCTCACATATGCTTGATAGTGATCATCCAATTGTGTGAGAGAGCGATTCTATTGTGATTGCATCGTGAGGTTGCATCGAGTGGCACTAGGTGATCAAGTTGCAAGCCAGTGGTGCTTGTTACTCTTAGAGGTTGCCACCACCTAGATATTGAGTATTGCTAGTGAGCTTAGATATTGAGTATTGCTAGTGAGCTTAGGTTGACTTGGGCTCTGTGTCTGGTCACCTATTATCGGACGCATCCGGTTGTGAAAAAACATCTCTAGAACGTGTCTGGAAATAGCCGGACTCAGGCGGTGGCGCGTCCGGTCTTGGTGCTGTGCTGCATCCGGTCATTACTTGACCGTTGGTGCATGGTAGCTGACCGTTGAGATCAAGTGACTATGGTTGAATGGAGGCGACACGAGGCATGCATCCATTGACCGGACGCTGGACCGAGTGTGTCCGGTCGATCTGACCGGCGCATCCGGTCGCCCCGGGTAGTGCCCAGTGAAGGGGTACAACGACTCTATTTTTGTGGGGGCTATAAATAGAAGGGGGTCTCGGCCATGGCTGGGGCTGAGCACCTTGGGGGACTTTGTGTCCATGCTTGAGAGTGCTTAGGAGCCCTCCATCTCACATATGCTTGATAGTGATCATCCAATTGTGTGAGAGAGCGATTCTATTGCGATTGCATCGTGAGGTTGCATCGAGTGGCACTAGGTGATCAAGTTGCAAGCCGGTGGTGCTTGTTACTCTTAGAGGTTGCCACCACTTAGATATTGAGTATTGCTAGTGAGCTTAGATATTGAGTATTGCTAGTGAGCTTAGGTTGTTACTCTTAGAGGTTGCCACCACCTAGATATTGAGTATTGCTAGTAATCTATTTGGTTTGTGTAACCTTGTTAGTCACATTGCTTAGTTTGTGTAGCTAAGTATTTGTGCTCTCTAATTTGGCATTGGTTGCCTTATTATTGAGTATTGCTAGTGAGCTTAGGTGGCTTTGTGCTTTTGCTTACTAGCATGTGTAAGAGCTCCCTCGTTGCTTGAAGTACTAGTAACATAGGTTTATGTGACCTTGCTTCTAGAATTGGTTAGGTGAGCTCTAGCTAGCCCGACACCTTAGTTGCTTAATTACGATCTTTGCAAGGTGCTAGAGAACATAGATAGAGGGGTGTAGTCTTGGCTAGACCGATAGATTTAATTCCGCACTTGTTTTGGTTAGCTGACGCGATTAATTTTAGAAAGGACTATTCACCCCCCTCTAGTCTGCCATCTCGACCTTCAATCTCGTGGGTGGGCCTGTTTGTTTCCACCACAAGACCTCTTCCATGTTTGTTGTGAAACATCAAAGTTAATATAAAAAAACAAATATGAAAAGATGACTTTGAACGGTGGCCAAATTAATGAGTGAAGACTATGAATCACTTAAAATAAAATTATTTATGCGGTGTTTTAAAAGAGCGATCATTCTTACCATGGATAATTTAGACAAAAGAGAGTTGAATGGTTGTAAATTGTGTTGCTTTTGTAGTAAGTTAGAAACTATCCAACACCTTTCCTTCGAGTGTCATATGTCAAAGCCTTGTGGCGTGTTGTACACTTTATATTAGGCATCAAACCTCCACATAATATAAATCATTTGTTTAATTCTTGGTCTAAGCAAGGGAGTCAAAATCTTAGCTTTTTGTTATTGACAAGAGATGCAACAGTTTGTTGGGCAATTTGGGTTAGCAAGAATGATTTTGTGTTCAATAATGACCAAACAAAACCTTTTTTGTACATACTCTTCAAGGAGGGTACACCAACTTACAATAAGGATTGGTTAATTTTGGCGTGTCATCTTCTAGGAATCAGAGCAATGGAGGCCTTTTGCTTCTCATGGATGGTCTTTAAGATTTCATGTTGGTTAATAATGTTGAATGTTTTTTTATTTCCTGTTTCATTTGTATTCTATTGGACTGATGCCTCTTCGTTGAAGAGGTCCAAAGCCAGAATTCTTCCATCATCTAAGAAATAAAAGAGTGTGTGGTAGAACCGCCCAAATCATATGTCTCATGTGCGCCCGTCATTGTCTCATAGACTTCTGACGGTTGCACACATAAACCACACAATCCCGGTAGTCTGTCAGGTGTCCTCGGGGAAAACCCGAATCATCCACTTTAGCTTTCCGAGCAGGATACATCATAGAAGGCATTGCAGTATTACAATAGTTTATACAAATATACAAATTTATTACATTGAAATAAACAACAGAAGTCTTATAAACCATAAGTTTACAACTATTTGTCTAGTTATTGCAAACCATAAGTTTTTGCCATCTAAGATAGTAGGGTAGCATGAGAGGTACCACTTTAATAAACACACAAGAGAGATTCACCTTGTCCAAGGGTGCACAACAAACTTCTCTTACTGCTGTCTCTCCTCCTACAATAAGAGTTAACAAACCCTGAGTACAAAGGTACTCAACAAGACTTAACTGATGAAAGGGAAAGACTCCAAGGATATGTAGGCTACGGGGAATCAAGGTAAGTCTGAAGCAAGAATCAAGTTTAACTTTTTGCAGAAAAGCTTACTAAGGTTTGATCCTTACTTTCAATGTTTTAGCTCAAGTTAAATTATTATAAGTCTCCAATTTGCACCTGATCTAAATCAATCACTTCTTTAACCATCTCATCCTATGATCATAAGTACCATTATTTTATAAATTAACTATGATGCAGGGCAGAGGATCGAGTCCTCTTCTTCAAGAAGCAATGGCGATTCGAATCGATTAAACCCAACTGGGGATTCCCAACCACACAACATACGCAGGTGCTGGATCTACGCATCTCAACCCTCACTTGGATCCTTTGAAACATGAACCAGTCCTTACTACCCGAGGGTACAATACTCCACCGCCCTGCACCATCGCAGATGGATTCATAGGATGGGTACACGCTACTCTTGCCATCTCCCACTCCTAGTGCACGGTTGTCTTTTCACATAATGGAATAGCCGATATATCAGGCTTACCGGAGTATGTGGTCAGTACTACAAAGTCTTGAACACATACAAGCCTACAACGAATAGTCCTTAATCACCACAGGTGGGGCACTACACCAAGACTCCATTCTTGACGTAAGCTAAGAGTCCGCCCGGTCTCCAATTAATTTTAGGATCATCATTAAACCTCAGGACCACCCCTGAGTATAGGACCATAGAAACATAACTCATTACCTAACTCTTTTACTAAGCATGGCTAAGCATTGCTGGTATTTATAAGTGCAAATAGAATATGAAGAATTCCGCAAGTGCACATAATACCATTGTAGCATTTTACCAGGAGTATTCCAGGTATCGTTATTTATATTTTACCATAGGGAAACAATGGAGTAAAGACTTATTGAATATCAAAGGAGTATCTATTAGTCAACATACCAACATGGCTAGAGAAGGGGTGAAGGTAATGATAGGAATTTATATATATTGACACTCAGGGGATAGATCACAAAGATAACGTAAACTAGTCAACTCAGGAGAACAACGGGTGAGGTAGATTCCTATGACATTTTTATTACATGGTCAAAGTATGTATATACCCCACTATAGCTAAGACTAACTCTACTCTTGTGCACTTTGGGACGCCACTTAGATGGTAGAGCACCCACAATAGATAACTCTACTGACGCGACTACGATCCTACAATTTAAGAACCTACTCAATTCGGTATGGACTACAAAGGATAGACAGGGCTATCACCTCTTGCTGCTTCCATACAACTAGAGAATAGGGTGTACTCATAGGCAGAGCATCGTATAAGCACCATGCTTACACGAGGCTCGGCTACTTAGCCCAACCATGGTAAACTAGCAGGCTAAACGCTCTATGAACCCGCACACAAAAGCAATGATAATCTCAACTAAGCAAGATACATATTAAAAGTAAGCATAGCCATGTAGATAGAAATATAATGAATTGATAATAAGTCTTACAAGATGTAGAAGTGAAGATATAAGGCTAGCCTCCAAAACTAGATCCGAAACTTGAGCATGAGCCCTACTCGACCCTCACTTCCGAGCAACTAATCTACTACATTGGAGAGTCTAGACCTAATCCTCCTAGTGTATCTTGATCTTTGAATGAGAGGTATGAATTAGGGTTTCAGGGATGGCCTCAGGGAGGGGGGTAGGGGCTGGTATATATAGGCTAAAGCATCCATTGTAAGACCTTGGATCTAACCAACTTAAAGGATGGTGTAGATGCATCCTAGGAGGTGGTGGAGAACCAACATTGTGACGCGGAGGCTGATAGTGGGCCCCAAGGGTTGGGCAGCCTATAGGTGGGGCTAGCTGGTCCCACATGGCAGCCACCTGCCCTCTGCTTTGGTGGTTTGCCTTCTAGAGTCTTCTAGAGTCTTCCCACATCAGTTTCGCTGTGGATAAACATGATTTGCTTTAATGAATAGGCCCTCCTTGATGGTTTTCTGAGTAAATCCTCCTGCAAACACAGATTCACCAAAACTTATGGAATTTATTAGTTTAAACCCTTAGACCTATGTTGGTGATCCTTTTTATGCATTTATATAAGTTATATTGACGATTTATGATGAATTTTAACTACCGTCAACAAGCATCATAAACTACCATACTAAAAAGGCTAACAAGGACGAGTATTGAAATATCAAGGTAGGCATGCAGCAGTTGGTATTCAACCAACTCCTATTTTACTTAAATGCACAAAGCATAAGACCTAAGTGATTAACATTTGTAAAACACAAGGGAAGGGTTTTATGCTCCGGGGCTTGCCTGCAGTGTTGGGGTTGTCAGTCACTTCAGAATACCACAGGAATCAGAATCAACTCCCATAGACAGAAATCCTCTTCAGAACTTGCTCCACACAAGGGTCACCACTCTAGTTCACTAAACGTAAATAAGGATGCATGCTTAAGAATGATGAGATACTTTAACATACATTATGATGATCAAACAAGATTAATTAACCTGAGTACAACTTTCCTTCGCGGTATAGTTAAGTTATTTACTCAAAAAACATGTTTATTATTATTAACAAGTTAATTATGAGCATAATAACCATGTAATGAAGTTGACAAGGAATAGTAGGGGTTTTATGTTCCAAGGTCTACAGCCAAGGTATAAAATTACACCCAAGTTAGTTAAGCATTTATCAAAACCATTTAGTATTCATTAATTAATTAAAAAGGTATTTAAACACACCTAAATTAAGTACCAAAATTTTTGTGAATACAGGTCTAAGCATGTAAAGCATACACAAAAGTTTCATGATTAAAGGATTATTGTTTTACCATATAAAAATCATCGAAGGTCCATTTTATAATTAAAAGATGTAATTTTAAGCATAACAAAGCTACTGAAAATGGCCACCTCATATTTTTCCTAGGTAGAGTACATGATAACAAAGTTACACAAAAAGTTTCACATTTTTATCGTCATCCTAGAATTAGTTATGAATTCCACAAGATTCAGCACATTTTAGCATTTTCTAAAAAAGATAAAAACCGACTCAAAACTTTTCTCACTCACCCGTAGCCAGCCACAGCGACTGACATGCGGGCTAGGTCAATGACACAGTGTCGACCGTGCTGACCACGGCTACGCCAACATTTGACCGGCGGTTATGCGCCGACGACGAGGTCGCCGGTGACGAGACCACCACCTACGCACTCCTGTCGATCTCGCACATCGATCTAGGCTACCGGTTGAACAAATAGGACTCTCCGACGAGCTTGACATTGGCCATGGCGGCCTATCGGTGCTCCAACATGGCGGAGGTGACCGACGGTGAGGTTGCCGACCATGGGAAGAACACCCATGCACTCCCCACACACAAGCAAACGCGTTTGCACTATCGATTGAATGGATTAAAACTTTGCGCATGCTCGGCCCCGGTCATGGCGGCACAGCGGCACAAAGCACGGTGCCATGGTAGTGGGCTAGCTGCTACGGCCACTAATTGGCCCTGCAATGACACGAGATGGCTCCGCGGTGCTCACCTCGATCTGGACGGCTAGATAGTTGAAATTGATACGGCGTAGAAGCGACTGCCGGAGTTGGCGTTCTAGCGCGACCTAAAGGGGAATGGAACAATCATCAAGCCAGTGAGCTTCGTGGTGCCAAGGCGAGTACAAAATAGAAGAAAGAAGGGAGAGAGGGCAGCTAGAGGCGGCTGGCCACGGTGAGGTACTGTTTACACCAAAATTTGGGAAGAAGAACGTGGGAACTCGAAACTTCTAGGATTGTGTCATCAAGGAATCGATTACATAAGGATCAATATCAACTGATTCAGATGCGACACTAGAATTGGCTCTCTTCGAATGACGTCAGCAGATAACGAAAATGAGCTACTGTTGGCGTCGGTAAATACATGTTGGACTCTACAAAAAGGGAAAGATTAGGGTCCAAGTTATCTTAAGTTAGGAATGTTTTCTTTTATAAAGATTGTAATGAGTCGTACAAAAAGGGAAAGCTTAGGCTCCGGGTATAAATATTGGACCCTGACTATTGTAAAAAAAGACAAACAATCAATCAATACAAATTACTTTTTTGGCTTTACGCCAACCCTTAGGAGTAGGAGTAGTGTAGATTTCGGCAAGTTCTTCAACAAGCAGGGCTACATCGGTCCAGCCGACCTCTGGCTTGTCTATAAGTACCGTCATGGCTTATGCTTTGGTTTGTAAGGCTGCATCGGTTAAGTTCGACCTCCACTGTGAGCTCTAGCATAAGCTAGTTATCGATCTTTATCTAGTTCAATTACGGCTGCATCGGTTAAGTTCGACCTCCACTGCTCGAATTAGATTAAGGTCAAGTTATCGGCTCTACCTAAGAGTGGCATCCTTTGGGTAGGTTCATTAAGTTACCAATCTTACTGATGTTCTTATTGCCATTAGTTTCAACAACATCAATCTGCCCAGTCGAGATCGATCTAGATCAGCTTCATATCCTTTGAGTCTGTTGTTTGCTTTGTTACAACACGATGTTTCTTACTTTGAGCGATGGGTTATGTTTCATCGGCTATTCTACTTCGATCTTGATCATGCATAGTACGCGGTTAAGGCATGTCTGATCTTGAGGAGGTTTGCTGGCTAGTTAAATCTGGTCTATTGTTCGCTATTATGGCTGTAACGATCCGGTCGATCCGCATTGATGGCACTTTAGATCTAAGGATGCTAGTTGGTAGATTTGTTTTTTTATTAGGCATTACCTTGATTGTTTGCTATGCCTGCATCGGCTCAATAGCTGATCACCTACGCTTTAACTCCTACAGTGTGTCTCCATGATTCTGTTAAATGTGAATAGATATGTTTACTTTAAAGGTTTGATTTATTGTCTTTATCACGGCTGCCATCAATCTGGTCAAACCCCACTGTTAGAGATAGCAGGTTAAGTCTGATGAGTCCATAGATTTGTCCATGTTAAATAGTCGATTGTTCACATGTTGTAGTCCCTTTTCCACCTGAATCGACTATTTCAGCCGATTGGCTTGAGCGTTCACACACATAGCATGTCTTTCGCAAAGCCTGTCAATGTATCGATGGTTTTACGGATTCTTTGGTTTTAGTTTGTTATTATCATCATAGCTGCCATCGATCTGGTCGAACCTCACTGTTGATGGTAAGAGATTAGATTCAAAGCGTTTGTAGATCCATTTGTACTAGACAGTCGATTTGTTTGCATGTTATATCCTTTCTCGTTAGATTCATCGGCTCAATGCTTCACACTGGTAATATCCACGTAGCTGATGATTTTACTTACATCTATGTACATTATAAAATCAATCACGACCCATAAGCTTTATAGTCCGTAATAGCCGATTTCTTCATGTATTGGCTATTTAGTCGATTTTCCCGTTTGGCTGCTCCCGAAGCGGCACACTTGGAACTATTTGGGTAAGACCGGCATGTTCCACCTTAAATTACTGATAAACTTTCTCTCCTTATCAATTGTAGGCAAATTGACTGGCACGCCTCGGGAGGAATTCGTAGGGTCAATGGGTCCTGCGATTGAAGCCAAGCGGATCTCCAGGCTCATCCTAAGCAGATCCTTCTGGCTTGCTGTGTGCTAGGTGCATTGACATGTTTTTGCACTGACACATGTTCTGGCATGCCTAGTGGGACCCCACAATCGTCATGGTGACTTACAACAACAATGACATCCTTATGGTGCCTTATAAAGACCTATCTGATGAAGATAAAGATGTCATCAGCAAAGCTATAGAAGAATTTCAGAACAAGTGTTTGTTGTCCTACACCAAGACACGTAACAATAAAGTTGTTCAAAAATATCCACTGCCAAGAGTTTTGTTGAATGGGTAGTCAAATATAGACGAAGCTGAAGATAGGCGTTTCTTCAGAGGTTGTAAACAAATCTGTTCATGATGCCATATTGAACCATAATACAGTTTTCTTAAACACATTCCACAACACCATGAAAGAGGTATTTCATGGATATCCAATTGATCAGGTTGGACCGGTTTACTACAATATTCCACATCCGTCGACTCAAGGGACTAATCAAGCCGGTACTAGCCATCAAGAAGCAGCACTAGCTAGTAATGATGATGTCCAGGTAGTTTAGAGCTCATCTGAGCAAGTTCAGGGTCTTAATACTAATCAGATGCAGTATAATACTGGATCGTCAGTGCAGCGTGTGCAATAGCCGATGGGGCAAGTTCAAAATCAAATGGTCAATTTTGGCACATCAGGCCAAATACCATCGTTGGCTCAAAAAATAGTGCCATCAGTCCAAAGGATTCGTAGAGATACAGATCCTAACATTTATAACCAGAGACTTCCAGCAGCGAACTAGCAAAGGACCCAACAGATAGAGATTCCACAAGGATATCATTATGGCACATATTACAATACCCTTCACATGATTCCAAGTCTGGGGTATCATGGTACCCAAAATTTTAATCCATATTTGAGTCAGCAATTGTAGAGAAATCCAAATTCAAATGCTGATGAGTTGTTGCTTAGAGTGACCGAGATGATGAAGAATCAGTTCGGTCTAAAGCCAAAAGGGTAGACCTTCTTGTACAAATGCCCATATCCAGAGTGGTATGATTTGGTCGCCCTTCCTACAAATTATAGGCTCTTGAAGTTTGCTAAGTTCACTGACCAAGATAGCACAAGCACAATAGAACATGTCAGTCGGTATCTTACACAGTTGGGCAACGCATCCATTGAAGAGGCCCATCAAGTTCGTTTCTTCTCCTTGTTCCTGTCGGGACTAGCCTTCACTTGGTTTTCATCACTGCTAGTTAACTCCATTCCCAATTGGGCCGACCTAGAGAAGAAGTTTCATACATATTTTTACACTAGGACAGGAGAAAAGAAAATTACCGATTTGATGACTATAAGGTAGAGAACTAATGAATCGGGCACCAAGTTTCTTTAGAGGTTCCAAGAGACCTAGAATTTATGCTTCTCATTGAACTTGACCGATGATCAGCTAGCTGCTTTGGCCGTTCAAGGAGTGTTGCCAATGTGGAGAGAGAAACTGCTCGGGCAAGAATTTGACAAATTAGGTCAGTTGGCTCAACGAGTGGCGGCGCTCAATAGCCAATTCTAGAATATGCACAGAGATACCTGATTCCAGAAAAGTGCCACAATTGCCAAAACCAATAATCCATATTCAGTTGATGATGACAATGAGTACGAAGAAGAAGAAGAAGAGATTACTGTGGCTGAATGAAATTGGGGTAAGAAGACAGTAATGGTACCAAATCCTTGGGGAAAAGGAGTTGAAGTGGTCAATGATTTTGATGTCACAAAATTGGACAAGCTCTTCGATTTCTTACTTAAGAAGGGACAGATCAAGTTGCCCAATAATCATGTTATGTTACCTCCTGATCAGTTGAAGAATAAAAAGTTCTACAAATTTCACAACGCTAGTTCTCATTCTACTAATGAGTGCAGAGTTTTCTGGCAACATATACAGCAGGCTATTTAGCAAGGAAGGCTCAAATTCGATACACCTCGAAAGATAAAAGTTGATGATAATCCTTTCCTAAGAGATCAGAACATGGTCGATGCTAGGTTGCTCAAAGGAAAGACTAAAGTCCTAACATCAACTAGGGCCAAAGAAGTCGGAACCATTGACCCGAAGATGCAAATATTGGCTGATGAATATTGAGAGATTAGAAGATGTTATGATCAACAGAAGAGTCGATATGAGCAGGGAGAGATGTCAATTGATGGTGCAATAAGGCCACGTGTCACATCTCAAATTTTGTTGAACAAATGATAGAGCCAAAAGGAAAAGGATTATCAGTGTTGGTTAAAGGAGAATGAATACCAGCGTCAACAAGAAGAGGAGAGGTATGAAAGGAAACAAACTGAATCACATTGGAATTGTCCTTTCTTCAGACACTGTTGGAATGAAGGTTTGAAATTGCCCACTAAAAATAATTGCCCAGAGTGCAGTGAGCAATATTGGGAGTTTAGGCATCTCAAGCCAACCGCCAGTCTATCCATGCTCGGGAAGAGTATCATCATAATAATATGGATCGACGCTTAAAAAATAAAAGTGATCATGATCGGCTTGGGAAGTGAGTTGTTGATCAAAACTGGGCTAATTATGAAGAAGAAGGTAATTGGGAAGAGTATGTTTGGTAGGAAGGTGTCGACAGAATATGCTCAACAGTCCACCAAGGGGTATCCCACGATGGTAGATTTGTCGGTGGGGGTGCACGTAATCAGGAACCGGATGGTGACACAAGGCGCAGAGACAGCGATTTAGACAGGTTCAGGCCGTCTGATCGACGTAATACCCTACGTCCTGTGTCTTTGGTGTATTGTATTAAATACATGATGTCGAGTAGAGGACCCCTGCCTCTCCTTATATACTCTAGAGGGGCAGGGTTACAAGTAAAGTATCCTATTTGGTACTATACAATGTCTTGCGGTGCACGCCGAGTAGCGCCGTGCTTGCCTTGATCTTGTGGGCTGGGCCACCTCCGATGGTGTAGCCCATGTCTTGGGGGCCATACCCCACAATTAGTCCCCGAGCCTGACAGTAGGTGACGCAGTCACGTGGTGCCAGGGTCATAAAGTAGAAGACCAGCCAAGTAGGTAGCCAGTCCTCGGGCGTAGCCTCGAGATGAGAACAAACACATTCACCGCAAGGTGAAGTGTCCCCACTTAGTCCCCGAGCCTGCTGGAAGATGAAGAATGAATCTTGTAGCAGGGTCAAAGAAGTCTGAAAGCTTGCCGACGTTGTCTGACATGCACGTATCAAGACCCTAGACGTGCTGCCCAAGATCAGGACCCTGATCCGAACAGCATGGAGCAGCTTGATAGCACACCAACGAGACGTAGCAAGATCCGAGCAGCAAGGGAGTCCCTGGTGTTGCTGGCGATGACCGAGCACTGAGGAGCGAGGAGTTCTCAGTGTCGCTGGCAATGTCCGAGCACCGAGGAGCGAGGAGTCCCCGGCGTTGCTGGCGATGTCCAAGCATCGAGGGGCGAGGAGTCCCCGGCGTAGGCGGCGATGCCTGAGCACCGAGGAGCGAGGAGTCCCCGGTGTCACTGGCGATGACCGAGCACCGAGGAGCAAGGAGTCCCTGGCATCGCTGGCGATGTCCGAGTACCGAGGAGCGTGGAGTCCCCAGCATCGCTGGCGATGACCGAGCACCGAGGAGCGAGGAGTTCCCGGCGTCGCTGGCGATGTCCGAGCACCGAGGAGCGAGGAGTCCCCGGCATCGCTGGCGATATCCAAGCACCGAGGAGCGAGGAGTCCCCGGCATCGCTGGCGATGACCAAGCACCGAGGAGTGAGGAGTTCTCGGCGTCGCTGGTGATGTCCGAGCATAGAGGAGCATGGAGTCCCCGGCGTCGCTGGCGATGACCGAGCACCGAGGAGCGAGGAGTTCCTGGCATCGCTGGCGATGTCCGAGCACCAAGGAGCAAGGAGTCCCCGGCATCGCTGGCGATGTCCGAGCACCGAGGAGGCGATGTCCGAGCATCGAGGAGTTCCCGGCGTCGCTGGCGATGTCCAAGCACCGAGGAGCGAGGAGTTCCCGGTGTCGCTGGCGATGTCGGAGCACCGAGGAGCGAGGAGTCCCCGATGTCGCTGGCGATGTCCGACCACCGAGGAGCGAGGAGTCCCCAGCGTCGCTGGCGATGTCCGAGCACCGAGGAGCGAGGAGTCCCCGGCGTAGGCAGCGATGCCCGAGCACCAAGGAGTGAGGAGTCCCCGGCATCACTGGCGATGACCGAGCACCGAGGAGCGAGGAGTCCCTGGCATCGCTGGCGATGTCCGAGCACCGAGGAGCGTGGAGTCCCCGACGTCGCTGGCGATGACCGAGCACCAAGGAGCGAGGAGTTCCCGGCGTCGCTGGCGATGTCCGAGCACCGAGGAGCGAGGAGTCCCCGGCGTCGCTGGCGATGTCCGAGCACCGAGGAGCGAGGAGTCCCTGGCGTCGCTGGCGATGTCCGAGCACCGAGGAGCGAGGAGTCCCCGGCGTCGCTGGCGATGACCGAGCACCGAGGAGCGAGGAGTTCCCGACGTCGCTGGCGATGTTCGAGCACCGAGGAGCGTGGAGTCCCCGGCGTCGCTAGAGATGACCAAGCACCGAGGAGCGAGGAGTTCCCGGTGTCGCTGGCAATGTCCGAACACTGAGGAGCGAGGAGTCCCCGGCGTCGCTGGAGATGTCCAAGCACCGAGGAGCGAGGAGTCCCTAGTGTCGCTGGCGATGTCCGAGCACCGAGGAGTTCCCGACATCGCTGGCGATGTCCAAGCACCGAGGAGCGAGGAGATCCCGGCGTCGCTGGTGATGTTTGAGCACCGAGGAGTGAGGAGTCCCTGGTGTCGCTGGCGATGTCCGAGCACCAAGGAGCGAGGAGTCCCCAGCGTCGCTGGTGATGTCCGAGCATCGAGGAGCGAGGAGTCCCCGGCATAGGCGGCGATGCCCGAGCACCGAGGAGCGAGGAGTCCCCGGCGTCACTGGCGATGATCGAGCACCGAGGAGCGAGGAGTCCCTGGCATCGCTGGCGATGTCCGAGCACCGAGGAGCGTGGAGTCCCCGGCGTCGCTGGCGATGACCGAGCACCGAGGAGCGAGGAGTTCCCGGCGTCGCTGGCGATGTCCGAGCACCGAGGAGCGAGGAGTCCCCGGCGTCGCTGGCGATGTCCGAGCACCGAGGAGCGAGGAGTCCCCAGTGTCGCTGGTGATGTCTGAGCACCGAAGAGCGAGGAGTCCCTGGCGTCGCTGGCAATGACCGAGCACCGAGGAGCGAGGAGTTCCCGATGTCGCTGGCGATGTCCGAGCACCGAGGAGCGTGGAGTCCCTGGCATCGCTGGCGATGACCGAGCACTGAGGAGCGAGGAGTTCTCGGCGTCGCTGGTGATGTCCGAGCACCGAGGAGCGAGGAGTCCCCTACGTCACTGGAGATGTCCAAGCACCGAGGAGCGAGGAGTCCCCGGTGTCACTGGCGATGTCCAAGCACCGAGGAGTGAGGAGTCCCCGGCGTCGCTAGCGTTGACCGAGCACCGAGGAGCGAGGAGTCCCCGGCGTCGCTGGCGATGTTCGAGTACTAAGGAGCGTGGAGTCCCCGGCGTTGCTGGCGATGACCGAGCACCGAGGAGCGAGGAGTCCCCAACGTCGCTGGCGATGACCGAGCACCGAGGAGTCCCCGGCGTAGGCGGCGATGTCCGAGCACTGAGGAGTCCTCGGCGTAGGCGGCGAGGTCCGAGCACCGAGGAGTCCTCGGCGTAGGCGGCGAGGTTCGAGCACCGACGTAGCTAACGACATCCGTGCGGTGAAGTGTGCCCACTTAGTCCTCGAGCATGAAGAATCCGAGCACTGAGGAGTAACCAGCGTAGCTGGCGATGAAGCATGAGCGGCGAACAATCCGATCAACTGGTCAGCGATGGAGTCCATGAACCAAGTGGTCCGACCAGTTGATCGGTGGAGAAGCCTGAGCACCAGGTGATCCGATCACCTGTATGATGATCCTGCAATACAAATATATAGAATGGGTAGTACATGATGTAAAAATATATGAACTCCAGAGAAAAATCAGCAATGGTGATGAAATGGCGTAAATAGTTCGACGATCAGTTGGTGTGAAAATATATTTATGTTTAATATAAACCGCCCGAACAGTTAGTGTGTAGCTAAGTCTCCAGCCCTAGCGAGCCCATAGTCCATAACGTCGAGCGCGGAGCCCGTGCACGTGTAGGAGGAACAGGCGTGACCAAGGAGCCGCTGCCGACCACCCATAACGCAGAGCGCGGAGCCCGTAGCACGTGTAGGGAGGAGCCAAAGACAGGGCCGTCTCTGGAGGCGTCTGAGCATCAACATGACTGTTTGAGGGTTCGGAAAATCGTTTGGAGAGCAAATATGGAGAAAACAGTTCAGAGAAATATTATGGCGATATACGGAGATTGAAGAATATTTAGAAGAATATTAAAACGTGACTTAGCTTTGGACAAAACGTCTGGTCAGCGACGTATGTCGTTATCTGGTCGGCGACGTGGGCAGCTCGTTTGCAGCTCAGCGGCGACGTGGGAAGTCGGTGAGGGCCACCGAGTAATGACGATGAGACAACGGCGAGGGATGTCGGCGAAGGATGTCAGCGAGGGACGTCGACAAAGGCCGCCGAGCGGTGAGGATGAGTCGACGGCGAGAGACATCGGTGAAGGATGTCGGCGAAGGCCACCGAGCGGTGACGATGAGTCAACGGAGAGGGACATCGGCAAAAGATGTCGGCGAAGGCCACCGAGTGGTGACGACGAGTCGACGGCGAGGGACGTCTGCGAAGGATGTCGGCAAAGGCCGCCGAGTGGTGACGACGAGTCGACGGCGAGGGACGTCGGCGAAAGATGTCAGCGAGGGCTGTCGGCGAAGGCCACCGAGCGGTGAGGACGAGTCAATGGCGAGAGACGTCGGCGAAGGATGTCGGCAAAGGCCACCGAGCGGTGACGATGAGTCGACGGCGAGGGACGTCGGCAAAAGATGTCGGCGAGGGCTGTCAGCGAGGGCCGCCGAGGGCAGCGGCGGCGAGTCATCGACGAGGGCTGATGAGGGCAGCAGCAGCGAGTGGTCAGCGAGGGCTGATGAGACCAGCAACGGTGAGTCGTCGACGAGGGTTGATGAGAGCATCGGCGGTGAGTCGTCGATGAGGGCCAACCAGAGCAGCGGCGGCTAGTCAACGAGGGTTGATGAGAGCAGCGGCGGTGAGTCGTCGACGAGGGATATCGACGAGAGCCGACGAGAGCCATGGCAAGTCGTCAATGAGGGCTGGCGAGAGCGGCGATGGCGAGTCGTCAACAAGGACTGACGAGAGCAGCGGCGGCGAGTTATTGGTGAAGACGACCTCAGAGGTGGTTCCGAGATTGGATCTACTATCACAGGGGCTGGTGTAGCAGCGATGAATCATCGTCGTGGATCAGGATGGATCTCCATGAGATTGACGACGAGAACGTGTTGTTGATTTGAGGTCCATCTGGCTCGCCATGGATCAAGCGCACACCCCTACCTGGCGCGCCAACTGTCGACAGAATATGCTCGGTAGTCCACCGAGGGGTATCCCATGATGGTAAATTTGTCGGTGGGGGTGCGCGTAATCAGGAACCGGATGGTGACACAAGGCGCAGAGACAGCGATTTAGACAGGTTCGGGCCGTCTGATCGACGTAATACCCTACGTCCTATGTCTTTGGTGTATTGTATTGAATACATGTTGTCAAGTAGAGGACCCCTACCTCTCCTTATATACTCTAGAGGGGCAGGGTTACAAGTAAAGTATCCTATTTGGTACTATACAATGTCTTGCGGTGCACGCCGAGCAGCGCCGTGCACGCCTTGATCTTGTGGGCCAGGCCACCTCTGATGGTGCGGCCCATGTCTTGGGGGCCATACCCCACAGAAGGGCAATGGTGTCCAGGAGGTTTGACAAGAAGCCAGAAAAGAAGAGTGCAACGCCTAAGGAACAGAGAGCTAGAACAGGCTCAAGCATCTGGTAGACCTCAAGTGTGGCGTGCTAAACAAACAGTCGATAGGGGCAACCATTGGCTAATATTCAAATGGCTTTTCTATTGACGTCAGAATTTAGAGCTCCAGTAGACCAAGAAGCTTATTCAGATTTTGATGAATCGAAGTACGAGGAGATAGTTGCCAAGCTGGTAGTAGTACATCAAGCTATATTCGATAAGCTAGCTAAGCATCGGCACTTGAAGGCTTTATATGTGAAAGGTTTTATCGATGGGAAGCCGATGAGCAAAATGTTAGTGGATGGAGGTGCTTCTATCAGTCTTATGCCTTATACTACTTTTCACAAGCTTGGTAAGGGGCCAGGAGATTTGATTGAATCTGACATGATGCTTAAGGATTTTGGAGGTAATGCATCTAAGACCAGGGGGGCAATGAACATCAAATTAACAATCGGAAGTAAAGCTTTGCTCACCACATTCTTTGTCTTTGATGGAAAAGGTTCATACAGTTTACTCCTTGGTCGTGATTGGATTCATACAAATTGTTGTGTACCATCGACCATGCATCAGTGTTTGATTCAGTGGCATGGAGATGATGTTGAGCTGGTTCACACTGATGATTCTGTAAGTATCGCGACAGCTGATCCAATGTATTGGGAGCTAGAAGACTTTGAGTGTTTTTTCTAGCAAGTTATGGGAAGGAGGCTTCATTAAGGTCAATGATGAAAGCCAATAGCCGATCTAAGCAATTGGCTTTGAGAGTTTGTTTTAATGGATAATCCAATAGATGGCATAAGTGGTAAGCTAGGGCATGGCTTCGTGTCGGCCGATGGATTAAAAGAGATAGACATTGGTCCTGGAGATAGGCCTAGGCCGACGTATGTGAGTGCTAAGTTGGATCCTGAGTACAAGCCAGAACTGATAGATTTATTAAAGGAAATTTAAAGATTGTTTTGCTTAATGAGATGCTTGGCCTAGATCGGTCAATTGTTTAATGTTTGATCTGAAGAGTTCTGGTGCAACCTGTCAAGAAGCGATCGATGGAAAATGTTTGAAGGAATATTATCCTAATGTTTGGATCAACACTTGACAGCCGATTTGTTCAGTCATCGGCTCTAATAACCGGTACCAGAAGGGTATCGCCTTTGGCTAAGAATTACGCCAAAACGGGAAAAGCCGATAAGAGATGTATCGCCTATAGAGCAAAAACAAACACAGAAGCAATCATGATGTATACAAAGGCACTGCAGAAAGCATACTGAGATATGATCATAGAAAAAATAGAGACTTTATTAATTAGTTTGCCCTAAATACAAACTTATCAAAAACATTGTTTATCACATCCTGAGCGGATGTGATGTCCACAATGGCCTCCGCTGCATCGACGAACTCCTAGATCAACTCCTCATGCTCCTTGGGGTCGCCACCCATCAGGAAACTAGTCTCCATGGTATGGCGCTCATACCCAATCTGGACCTGCGCTACGGCCAGCGCCACCGATGCATCATGATGAACGCGATGAAGGGCGATCTCCTGGACGTGAGCTAGGACATCATGGAGGTGGGCATTGATGTGGGGGCCCTGAGCATTGATGGCTGCCATAGCCACGTTCTGTTAGGGCTAGCGATCATAGAAATAGAAGAGCTATCAAGATAAAGGACAGTGGAAATCAAAATAAAGGTGTTCCTAGAATCCATCTTACCTACCACCATGGCGTCGGACTCGGCTAGCCATGCCCGAGCAGCACTGGCCTCTTCCTTGGTAGCATGAAGGGTGGCTTGAGAGACCCCAAGGCGGATCTCAAGCTGGTCGTTTTCCTGAGTTGCTTCAAAATAATGGTCCTGGGCTACCCTCCACTCCCGGAGGAAACACCGAGCGTCGTCGCCATTGTAGGAATCGGAGGAGTTCGATGACGAGTCCGACGCAGAGGTAGCATTAGATACAACATTGGAGGGCTCGCTGGCCCTAGGAAGAGGATGAAGGTTGTCATTCAAGATAAACCTATATACGAGTTAGAAAAGTTGATCGCCTTGAGCTGAAGATATCGATCTCACCTCATGCGACGAAGGCGCTGGCTCACCGGCATGTCCTCCTCCGAAACCTCCTCCACCGCACGTTTGCCTCGGTTGTCCTCGCCAGCCATGGGGTTGATTGGATCTATGAAAAGGGGGGAGAAAACCGCTATAGGGTTTGTGAAGGCGGAGAAGTGCAAAGGAACAGGAGCAGTTGTGAGTATAGATGTGTTCAAGGCCGGGGCACTCGACTGGTATTTGTAGCCATGAAGCGAGGTGGTGGATGTCTCGGGACATGCAAAAGGCAACCACAGTTAATAAGAGGTGAAGCACCACCACACTAATGTTGAAGAGAATGCAGTTAAGGACAAAAGGTTGAGGGGTTCTCTTAATAGAGGCCGTGTTTTTAGACTTAATCGGGTTGAGGTTAGAAGTCTAGAATCGGCTATTTTCAAATCGGCTCTTTAGCTAAGACAAGAAATACAATAAGGCGATAGAAAATATAGTTATCACTAGTTCTACACAAATACATGTTGACATGCAGATTAAAAGTTTAGGACATTCTGGATTGCTTTCAATGCTTCTAGCCGGATAGCATCGACTTCTATGATTTGTTGCTTGTCTTCTTCGGCTGATCCAAGAATATCCTCAAGGCTGCTGTAGATGGCCCTGCCTTCTCTGACCTTGGATAGTAGTTCTTATTTCTTCTGCTTAATGGCATTGGGTATTTGAGCTAGATTGGACTTATGGCGATTGATGGCTGCCTTCACGTTCTCTAGTTCCTTCTCAAGTTTTGCACGCTTGATTTCTAGTTGGGTCAGCTCTGGATTGATCCTGAGGGAAGAATTTTTCAAATCATTAATCAGCTATGTCAGCTCTTAGGCCTCTTGCCTATTGGAGTTCTTCTTGGTCAATAAAGCTTCACGGTTAGATAGGTTCCTTTGAGCCTTTTTCACCTTTGGGGCTTGATCTTTAATGATGGACAAAGGTGACAAGACTTTGGTAAGAACCGGGGATGAATTACCCTTAAAGGCCAAGAAGACTCTTTGCATTGAATTCGCATCTTGGATCAAATCGGCTATATTCTTCTCAAGCACTGGTAATATGTCCCTTAGCCGATTTATGGTCTCTTATGATAAAGCTTCTTTAGAAGAGGTGGCCGATGAACTGATTTCATCTTCATCTAGATACTCCCCAAGATTGAAGGAGTAGCTCGAAGTTGGGAGATTAAGTACCTATATATAAGAAAATCTTGTTAGGATGATTGAATCAATTGATAATAAGATAAGTGGTGAAGCAAGTACGATACCTTTTCTAGGATAGCTTCTATCTAAGAAGAAGGAACGGCTGATGATACACCAATGGTATCTGGTTAAATCAGCTCTAAACTCTCAACATTGGTATCTACAAACATCAAAGAAGATTTTTAGTTCATAATTGTTGCAGAAGGATAAAATAGATATATAATTTTCTTACCATCAGTTGTGTGCTGAACTAGGAAATCAACAGTCTAGGTGTCAATAATAGCACGATCATTTTCAATGCCAACAAGATCATTTTCAATAAGTAGACTATCAGAGTCTTGCTCCTACGTGGGTTTTTCCTCAGAGAGTATCTGACGTGATAAATAGTCAGATGAAGGGTGAAATTGAATAAGAATCAAGAACTTTAAGGAGATACCTTGGCAACATTAGGGATTGAAGTGGAAGGGTTCTCATCTTCTGTAGTCTTAGAAGCATCGATTGGTTCAATCGAAATCAGCTCCTCTTGAGGATCAGCCGATGAAGGTTTAGTTGATGCTGAATTAAATGCCTGGGACAACAGTTCCACACCTAGAGCCGATTGGGATGCAATGGTTGATAACAGTGAAGAAAGAGGATTAGAAGTTGAATATCATTTTGAGGAAAATATGAATTGTTTACCTGGACAGCTGATGGCCTCATTCTATGAAGTCTTTTCCCAGTAATATTTTTGTGGGTGATACTCTATAAGATGCCCCTTCCTGTCCAAACTTGAGGTTAGAACAGTTGGTAGGAGAATTCATCGAATATTTTTTCTAAAAAAGAAATGGCAAGTTACCTCTCTGTCGGAAGCAAATTCTCTATCCAGAGCTATGCATCTAGGATGGACCAATCCACAAAAGAGATGGGAGTGTCATTCTTACCACCAGGAGTCAAAAAGGTTGGAAGAGAAGTTGACCCTCTTCTAGTCATGCAAGCAAAAAGAAGGAAGATCTAATCTTAGTTGGAAGACTCTGGAGGCTTCTATTACTTCACTAATACCTTCCCTTGGCTTCAGCATGTTCTTGAAGAAAAGTTGAGGGGGCAGTTGATGAAAACTAAACTAACAAGCCATGAAAGAGGGGTTGTAAAACTCATAGGTCAGAAGGTTGCCTAGAAGGAAGGAACCTGTAGACATTTTGCCATGACCATGATGAAATTTGGCTAGAAGAACACAAGGTTTGATGAAGGAATTGAAGATTGCAGCCGCTGTTTCATCTGAGTAGCCTGATTCAAATCAAAATTTGAATGGGAAGACCAACTCATTATCCTCATCCTCATTGTAAGGTGGCCAAGTCAGGATGACTGCATTAAACCCTCTATAAGACTTCTTGAAGAGATGACCAACATCGACAACAATTGTTATGGCCGATGCAGACTGATGGATTCTTCCTTCTTTGCCTATTTATTCCTCATCAAAGTTGGAGGAGAGAAAGCTCAAATTCTAGAGATTTGGCCTTACAATCTTATGTATATACAAGTTTAACCACATTTATAGTAGCCACCAAGGGACGCTGATGGTGTGCACTGCTTCATTCTTCAGCAGCTGAGCGGCCACCTGATGCATCAAATGGTAGGCTAATCCCAACAGATATTTGCCAAGGGGAATCTCAATGCCTACTGCTAGATGCTCTACCATGAGTTTATGATTATAAGTTAGACCACAAGATGACCCACAGAAGAGGAATCTTTCTAGCCATATATTCAGAAAAGCCATGTATTCTGTTTCGCCAATAGTTGATTCGTCTCCAATATGGTTTAGAATGTAGCTTGCCCATCCTGTGCAGTCTGATATTTTGGCTAATTTCTTAGAACTAGCACTTAAGTAATCATAAGGTTGCATTGATGAAAGCTTGTAATGGCTAGAGGGGGGGTGAATAGCTTATTAAAAATTTCTACAACAACACTTAACAAACCGGTTAGACAATTATGAGGCAAAGCAAGTGTTGCGCTAGCCTACTAAAATAGCAAGCCACCTACCTCAATTCTAGTTTATATAGTTTCTAACCACACAATAGCTATGACACTACACTAAGTTAGTGTGCTCTCAAAAGCTAACTAAAGAGCCACACTAACCAAACTAACAAGCTCTCACAACAAGCTACACTAAAGAGCTTGACAACTAGTTTGCAGTAAAGTAAAGAGAGTGAGCGATTTATTTATACTGCCGTGTCGAGGAAGGAGCCAATCAATGACAAGAATGAATACCAATGAAGACCAATCACCTCGGAATCAAATGATGAACATAATGATTTTTTACCGAGGTTCACTTGCTTGCCGGCAAGCTACTGCTCATTGTGGTGATTCACTCACTTGGAGGTTCACGCGCTAATTGGCATCACATGCCAAACCCTCGATAGGGTGCCGCACAACCAACACAAGATGAGGATCACACAAGCCATGAGCAATCCACTAGAGTACCTTTTGGCTCTCCACCTGGGAAAGGTCAAGAACCCCTCACAATCACCACAATCGGAGCCAGAGACAATCACCACCCTCCGCTCGATGATCCTCGCTGCTCCTAGCCATCTAGGTGGCGGCAACCACCAAGAGTAACAAATGAATCCCGCAGCAAAACACGAACACCAAGTGCCTCTAGATGCAAACACTCAAGCAATGCACTTGGATTCTCTCCCAATCTCACAAAGATGATGAATCAATGATGGAGATGAGTGGGAGGGCTTTGGCTAAGCTCACAAGGTTTCTATGTCAATGCAAATGGCCAAGAGGGTGAGCTTGAGCCAGCCATGGGGCTTAAATAGAAGCCCCCACAAAATAGAGCCATTGTACCCCTTCACTGGGCACAACACGGGGTGACCGGACGCTCCGGTCATATCGACCGGACGCTGGACCTTAGTGTTCGGTCACACGATGCATGCCACGTGTCCCCTCTCTTCAAATGTTGATCGACCAATCTCAATGATCAAGTGACGACCGGACACAACGGCTCAAAGTGACCGGACGCTGAACCCCAGCGTCCGGTCGTTTCCAGTAAGCATCTAGAGACGACTTTTCATGACCAGACGCGTCCGGTCATGCTCGATCGGACACACCCAACGTCCGGTCACTCGGTGACTCCTCGGTCCACTGCCACATCAGCAGGACCGGACGCACCCTATCAAAGACTGATGCCGCGCGCCCTCTGCTACCACTGACCGGACACGCTGGTCCAACTAAGACCAGCGTTCAGTCACTTATAGTGACCTCCGTCTTTTCTATCTAGGGCGCCGGTGGCACTATCGGACTGTCCGCACTCTATGGGCGGACACTCCATCGGTGAAGTTCCTAACCCTTGCTCAAATGTGCCAACCACCAAGTGTATCACCCTGTGCACATGTGTTAGCATATTTTCACAAAACATTTTCAAGGGTGTTAGCACTCCACTAGATCCTAAATGCATATGCAATGAGTTAGAGCATCTAGTGGCACTTTGATAACCGCATTTTGATACGAGTTTCACCCATCTTAATAGTATGGCTATCGAACCTAAATGTGATCACACTCGCTAAGTGTCTAGATCATCAAAACAAAATGGCTCCTACCATTTATACCTTTGCCTTGAGCCTTTTGTTTTCTCTTTCTTCTTTTCAAATCCAAGCACTTGATCATCACCATGGCATCACCATCATCATGTCATGATCTTCATTTGCTTCACCACTTTGGAATGTGCTACCTATCTCATGATCACTTTATAAACTAGGTTAGCACTTAGGGTTTCATCAATTCACCAAAACCAAACTAGGGCTTTCAATCTCCCCCTTTTTGGTAATTGATGACAACCCTTTCACAAAGATATGAATTAAAATTCAATTGAATCCATGTTATTTGCCCAAGCATATTTACCATGTGTAAAAGGATATGGAAAAGTTTCATGAACCCCAAATGGCAGCAATTGCACCCCCTATATATGTGCTAAGAGTTTGGATTGAAGCTTGTACATATGCTTAGATAGGAAATATAGGAGACATTATCTACCAAATGATGCTAAGGTATAAAAGATGGACCTTTGAAGTGTGATACCAATCGGAGTGCACTATTATACCATCCTTAGCACCATGGTTAGCTCGATACCACATTGAAACACTTGGAAATGAAATCACTAGATAAACTTATGCATGCTAGATTTTCAAGTCCAAGCACTTGATCATCACCATGGCATCACCATCATCATGTCATGATCTTCATTTGCTTCACCACTTTAGAATGTGCTACCTATCTCATGATCACTTGATAAACTAGGTTAGCACTTAGGGTTTCATCAATTCACCAAAACCAAACTAGAGCTTTCAATTGATCTAGTTATTCTATGGTCAGTCAACATATAAACATCAGCCAAAGTGATGGTCATTGGGCCATGACCAAAAATGAAAGCATTTAGGGTGTTGGACCAGAAATAAGATGCAGAGATTAGGAGTGAATCATTCCTCTCCATTCTAGACAACGAGTGTGTCAAGCATTGATTCCAATCATAAATCTTCCAATCTCCAGCCTTTTCTCGGATACCCTATGAAACCAGTCTCTCCACCCCCTAGACATTTTGGGCTAGTTTCTAAAGGGAGTTTTGGTGTTCCAGGAGGACAAATCCACTATAGATTATTTGAAGGGGATTTGGTTTGTTTCTTGACGGATAAAATCAGATGGACCAGGGTCACCCATAGGCCCAAGAAAATAGACATTGGGAGCAACAACCGATGGAATCAAGATTTTGTTTCTCATTTTGTAGAAATTAGATAAAATAAATTTGAGAAGAAAGGAATTGCAGGGTAACGGCCGATACTTGGAGAATGGGAACTTGAAAGCATACCTCAGCGATGTGGTCGCTAATCACCATTGTAGCCAAAATAGATTTGAATCTGAGGAAGATTGCTTGAATAAAAGCTTGATAGGGTAGAGGATTTGCTAGGGTTGAGGCTTTGGCGATGGCGGCGTCGGCTGTTAAGATTTGCTCGAGAAAGAAGGGGAAAGCAAATGGGCCAAGTGAGTTGGAAATGATTCTGTTGGGATATTATATAAGACTCAGATCGAAAAGTCAAGAGTCACGCGTATATCTCGAAATAAAGCGGTTGCGACGTGATAAACAAGTAAATAGGAATTTTGGAATAAAATTATTTTTATCCCAAAATTGGGGGGCATGTGTTTACACCAAAAATTGGGAAGAAGAACGCAGGAACTCGAAGCTTCTAGGATTGTGTCATCAAGGAATCAATTACATAAGGATTGATATGAGTTGATTCAGATGCGGCACTGGAATCAGCTCTCTTTGAATGATGTCAACACATAACGACAATGAGCTACGGTTGGCGTCGGGAAATACATGTCGGACTCTACAAAAAAGGGAAAGATTAGGGTCCAAGTTATCTTAAGTTAGGAATGTTTTCTTTTATAAAGATTGTAATGAGTCGTACTTGAGTAGGGTTCATGCTTAGGCTTCGGGTATAAATATTGGACCCTGGCTATTGTAAAAAAGGACATCCAATCAATCAATACAAATTACTTTTTTTGGCTTTACGCCAACCCTTAGGAATAGGAGTAGTGTAGATTTTGGTGAATTCTTCAACAAGCAGGGCTGCATTGGTCCGGCCGACCTCCGGCTTGTCTATAAGTACCATCATTGCTTATGCTTTGGTTTGTAAGGCTACATCGGCTAAGTTCGATCTCCACTGCGAGCTCTAGCATAAGCTAGTTATCAATCTTTATCTAGTTCAAGTACGGCTGCATCGGTTAAGTTCGACCTCTATTGCCAGAATTAGATTAAGGTCAAGTTATCGGCTCTACCTAAGAGTGTCATCCTTTGGGTAGATTTATTAAGTTACTGATCTTGCTGATGTTCTTATTGCCATTAATTTCAGCAACATCAATCTGCCTGGTCAAGATCGATCTAGATCGGCTTCATATCCTTTTAGTTCATCATTTGCTTTGTTACAACACGATGTTTCTTACTTTGAGCGACAAGTTATGTTTCATCAGCTGTTCTACTTTGATCTTGATCGTGCATAGTACGCGGTTAAGGCATGTCTGGTCTTGAGAAGGTTTGCTGGTAAGTTAAACCTGGTCTATAGTTCGCTATTATGCTATAACGATCCGGTTGATCCACACTGATGGCACTTTAGATCTAAGGATGCTAGTTGGTAGATTTGTTTTCGATCAGGCATGACCTTGACTATTTGCTATGCCTACATTGGCTAAATAGCCGATCGCCTACTCTTTAATGCCTACAGTGTGTCTCCATAATTCTGTTAAATGTGAATATATCTATTTACTTTAAAGGTTTGATTTATTGTCTTTATCACGGCTACCATCGATCCGGTCGAACCCCACTGTTAGAGATAGCAGGTTAAGTCTGATGAGTCCATAGATTTATCCATATTAAATAGTCGATTGTTCACATATTGTAGTCCTTTTTCCACCTGAATCGACTATTTCAGCCGATCCGCTTGAGCTTTCACACACATAGCATGTCTTTCGAAAAGCCTGACAATGTATCGATGGTTTTACGGATTCTTCGGTTTTAGTTTGTTATTATCATCATAGCTGTCATCGATCTGGTCGAACCTCACTGTTGATGGTAACAGATTAGATTCAGAGTGTTTGTAGATCTATTTGTACTAGAGAGTCGATTTGTTTGCATGTTATATCCTTTCTTGTTAGATTCATTGGCTCAATGCTTCACACTGGTAATATCCATGTAGTTGATGATTTTTCTTACATCTGCGTGCATTATAAAATCAATCACGACCCACAAGCTTTACAGTCCGTAACAGCTGATTTCTTCGCGTAACGGCTATTTAGTCGATTTTCCCGTCTGGCTGCTTCCAAAGCGGCACACTTGGAACTATCTGGGTAAGACCGACATGTTCCACCTTAAATTACTGATAAACTTTCTCTTCTTATCAATTGCAGGTCAAATTAACTAGCATGTCTTGGGAGGAATTCGTAGGGTTAACGGGTCCTGCGATTGAAGCCAAGTAGATCTCCGGGCTCATCCTAAGTAGATTCTTTCGGCTTGCTGTGTGCCAGGCGCATTGACACATTTTTGCGCCGATAGGTACTCACAGCGGCGCTCTGAACGGTGGTGGAGAAGAACTACGGCGCGTGGCTCACTCTGGCCGCCAGAGGTGAAATGAGCAGGTGCAGGCTATGGTAGAATTGCCTAATCTAATGCCTCCCAGGAGTACTCATCTTCCATTAGACACTAAGTACCCAAGGGAGGACACTAAATTACGCAGTTCCGTCGAGCACGCCCCAAGGGAGAACCCAAAAATTCATATTTTTCTATCAGGATCACAAATGAAAGAATAAAGCTTACAACATTCTTAACCATTTCTTACATCACTTTCCATGCAACATCAGAGTATAATATTTATTGTTTATAACAACAGAATATAATCATGTTATTAGAGTTATAAACAATTTAATTTAACAACGGAATATAAACATGTGATCAAAATTACAGTGGAAATAAATATCTATTCATGACATGATGAAGCATTGATATATAAGCTATGACAATAGATTATAAAACTTTTATTTATAAAAACATTTAGTGAGAGTTATAAATAAAGACTATGATCACAGCGTAAAGAAATCCTCTCTGAGCCCACCAGGAGGAATCCACACACAAGAGTCATCTCTAGCATCCGCCTGTCACCTGCAACAGGGGAAATAAAACCCTGAGTACTCAATTATACTCAGCAAGACTTATCCGACAAGAGGAAAGAAAAGACTCCAAGGATATGCAAGGCTATCTGGCATGTGGTTTTATTGCATCTGCAGGAGCATTACTAAACGTGTGTCCTTATATTCAATTTTATTAGCAGTCATCATTAGTTCATTAACTAACCATTCTATGTAAGCACCTGTGCTACTTTCAAGCAGGTGGTAAGCAATCAGAACCATTTTACCATATTTTATATTCCAGTTCTTACTATGATGCTAGATTGTAGACAAGTCATACCGGATCACCCGGTGATTCACGAACCAATGTATTCTAGCTAGGTACCCTGAAACACACGCCCTGCTTGTACCCTAGGCACAAACAAGACCAACCCACTACCCTCCTATCATGGGGTCTAGGTCCTCGTCCAAACTTGGACTCCAAGCCCCCACTCCTGAGTCCCAGACTTAGTGTGGTGCTTAGACCTCCACCATCCTGGCCTCCAATCAGTTGGTCCGAAAAGAGCCAGAACCCATGACAAGAGAGTAATGAGCCTTCCCGCGCCCATACACAAGTATGTGTTCAGGATAATAAGTCTGTGACCTGACTACCATCCATTGCAACGGTCGGTCCTTAACTGACACAGGCGGAACAAGTGCAACCCATGACTCGCTCGAATGCCCAACCAAGTCCAGATCCAAAGTACCATTCCGCCTGGTCTTCAATTATTATCCACATATATTCCATGTGATAGTAATATAACAACAACAATAATATCTTTCCTATCTCTCATGAGTGACAGGCAATCACTCGACTTCTACCGAAGTCTGTAGCATAGCAATCTACACGATCCTATCATACTAGTAAGACTCATAGGATAAAGATATATATGCAAGTGGGTTTCATTCAACTCCTTAAAACTTAATGCACAAACGTAATATAAAGTGCAAAAAAGTAGGGGTTATGCACCGGGGCTTGCCTGGGTAAAATATAACCAAGTTAGCTTTTCATCATGGTGGCATGATCGTCAAATCACTAGCTGCTTCCGCTACTCTAGACGACTCTGCGATCCATCATCATTCCTATTATGATATTCGTAGATGCAATGCAGGGATGTAAATAATCACGGCAATCGCAACTCTTAAAATACATTTATGCCTCTCACGCTAATGAGCTAGCTCTAGTGACTAACGTACTAGACCATGTATCCATGTTGTCAAATAAGGCGTTATTTCCCAACAAATGTTTTAGTTCTAAAAACCCCAAGGTGTTCCTCTATTTCATTGATTTAATATATATTCGAACTAGGGATCATTAGCTACCTTAGTAAACTAATTATCCTAAGTTACAAAATTACAGAGAGTTCATAATAATACAATGAAACTACTATAAAATTCTCAAGTCTATCACTTGCATCATTTGATCACAATAATTCCTACAAAATGATATCTTAATAATACTAAGCACTTTAAAATAATAGAGCAACCCTAAAAACATCACCAACTAGATGAACAAAATACACTATGTTGATAGAATATCATCGGTAGTTCTCTGAGGGGTATCCCACGAAGGTAGATTGATCGACAGAGATGCGTGTAATCAAGAACAAGAAGGCAACAAAGACATAAGAGTTAGACAGGTTCGGGCCGTCAACACGACGTAATACCCTACTCCTGTGGTCTGTTGGATTGTATTGGCTATTGTATGATATTGCGTGTGTTTGGAGGGGGTCCCTGCCCGCCTTATATAGTCTGGGGGATAGGGTTACAAGTCGGTTAGATCTAGGAGATAACCAGAAAGTAATAACAGATTACAAGAATCATGGGATCATACGTATCCTAATAGATCTTGTAGTATCTTTAGGATATCTTCCTGGTGTCTTGCGGAACGTGCCGAGCAGTGTTGTGCCCTATAAGGCTTTGTCTTGTGGGTTGGGCCGCCCCTAGGAGCGCAGCCCATGTAGTCTGCCATGGGTATCCAGGGTCGTACCCCCCCACAGTTAGTCCTCGAGCGCCTTGTATCTGTTGTGCAACGCCATCTTGAGCTTGTCCGAGCAGGTGCAAACAAAGCTAAGCAGTCAAACTCATGGCTCGACCACCGCAAAGAGCTGCCGAGCAGTTGTGAACCATCGCCGAGCAGTGTGAACCGTCGTCGAGCAGCTGTGAACCATCGTTGAGCAGTGTGAACCATCGCCGAGCAGTGTGAACCATCGCTGAGCACTGTATCCCAAGTTAGGCTAGCCATAAGGATGTAAGGAGCTCAAGTCTACAATCGAAAATTTCCTCGTAGTGGACCAAGTGTGCCACTTAGAGTCTGTCCACAAGAAAGGGAGATAGTCTTCTCCAACTTTAGGAGGCGCGGAGTCTTCCAGATTAAAGCAAACAAACTTACCGTGAGGTGAAGTGTGCCCACTTAGTCTCTGTCGACGAAATATGGTCGGCAGTCTACCTAGGGGTATGCCCAAGGTAGTAGATTGTCGGCAGACAGATGCGCAAGCCACAAACAAGACGGTGACGCAAGACAGACATGAGGTTTTATCCAGGTTCGGCCGCCAAGAAGGCGTAATACCTACGTCCTGCGTCTGATTGTATTGCTGTATGAAAATGAGAGATGTTTTTAGAGGGGTCCCCTGCCCGCCTTATATAGTACGGGGGGGCAGGGTTACAGATCTAGAAACTAATCCTAGCTAGTTACAATTGCCATATGTGGCCGGATAAGGATTCCTATTCTAATTGACCAGGATCTTGCTTGATCGCCAAATCAGTCTTGACTCCTTACGCGGGACTCTGAACAGGTTGGCCGGGCCATGTGTCGTCTTTTGGTGGACTGAACCCACTGATCCGGGCCGGCCCAAGCCAAGCCGTAAGGGTATAGGGGTTAATACCCCCACAGCTAGTCCTCGAGCACCATGTATTATGCTGTGACACGCCATTTTAACCTTCTCCGACAAGTAAGGCTTGAGTCCTTGACATCTCTGACCACCGTTGTCACCGGAGAAGTAGGTTGTCCGAAGAATGTATGGTGCTCTTAAGAAAAAAGAAAAAGATTTCCATCCTGGGAAGTGTGCCCACTTGTATTTCTGAAAAGAAATGTAAGTGGTCTTGAAGCGTAGCGTCCTTGAACATCAGAGGCGTAGGGGTCAAAAAACAAACACATTCACTGCAAGGTGAAGTGTGCCCACTTAGTCCCCGAGCTTGGTAGTAGGTGACGTAGGCATGTGGTGCCAGGGTCTAAAAAGAATTCCCAATTAAGTTGAGAACCCAATTGTCGTACAGGCAAAATGAGATGCACCGGCAGGTGCATCGTACCAATGTAGTCCCCGAGCTTGCTGGAAGGCGAAGTATGAGCCTTGTAGCAAGGTCTAAATAAATGTCTCTCAACTGTATGTGAGAACAAATCACATGTAGCCGAGGAGAACGATTCTCCGAGCAGTGGTCGGGACAGTCCCCGAGCACATTAGTAATCCTTACAATCATTCAAAGCATAGGGGTCGATTAAAAACACATTCACCGCAAGGTGAAGTGTGCCCACTTAGTCCTCGAGCCTAGTAGTAGGTGACGCAGGCACATGGTGCCAGGGTCTAAAAAAGAATTTCTACTGAAGTTAAGAATCCAATCGTCGTGCAGGCGATGCGAGATGCACCGGCAGGTGCATCGTACCGATGTAGTCCCCGAGCTTGCTAGAAGGCGAAGTATGAGCCTTGTAGCAAGGTCTAAATAAATGTCTCTCAACTGTATGTGAGTACAAATCACATGTAGCCGAGAAGAGCGATCTCCGAGCAGTGGTCGGGACAGTCCCCGAGCACATTAGTAGTCGGAGCAGTCCCCGAGCACGGCAGTGGTCGGAGCATTCCCCGAGCACGGCAGTGGTCTGGGCAGTCCCTAAGCACGGCAGTGGTCTAGGCAGTCCCCGAGCATGGCAGTGGTCTGGGCAGTCCCTGAGCATTGTAGTGGTCAGAGCAGTCTTCGAGCACGGCAGTGGTCTGGTCCATCCTTGAGCACAAGACATGCAGCGAAAAAATGAACGCCGCTTGTATTATTATTTGGTGTATTTATTTATCTCCTTTCTCTGTCAAGTCCAATCTGACACGTCTGGTAAAAAAAGCAGACGGGTATAGTATGTCACTCTATCTTCTTGCTCTTTTCTGGCAAACAGTCGCTTGGCACCTGTATGGAGGTGCGTCAGTGTGGGCCCTCTCACACTATCAATGAAGAGGCGCGTACACTGGTAACGAAGGGGCGCGTTTATTGGCATAGATCTCGAGGTTGTGAAAACAACCGTCTACGGCGCATGTGCACGTCTCCCAAGAATCTCGGGTGGACGAAACGACGGAGCTCTTGGTTATTTATAATATAGACCTGGTAAGTTACTTTTACCGATCCCCATTGTCATTCGCCGCCGCCACCTTCTTCTTCCTCTTGCCGAACCCTATTCCCCCAAAAATCATCACTAATCCCCCCTCCACCGCATCCACCCCTTTAGCAAGGGCAGATTAATGGCGAAGAGAGATGCCCAGAAGAAAAGCGAAGTCATGGCGAAGGAGTGGTGGAAATTAAGGAGCAATGAGTAGACTATCGAAGACCTTGTCACCATGGGAGTGCTCCGCAACAAGGCACTCGCGGGATGGCGTGCGCCGGAAGGAGAAAGCTTCCCCGATCCACAACCAGGTGAGATTGTGGTTTTTGAGGATTTCTTCAAGCGGGGTTTTGGGGTTCCAGTGCACCCTTTCCTTCAGGGGCTCTGCTTGTATTACAAGATTGGGATTTGCAATCTGCATCCCAACTCGATTCTTCTTGTCTCCACCTTCATCCATCTTTACGAAGCCTATGGTGGCTTCCAGCCCCATTTCGACCTCTTTCGCCATCTGTTCTGTCTGCGGAAGAAAGGGAGCGGCGGCTCGAAGATAGCCGGAGGCGTATACCTCAATCTACATGACGGTATGAAGGCCCAGTACTTGCACTGCCCCTAGAACACCTCACTGGACGAATGGTACAAGAAGTGGTTCTACATCCGCGAAGAGCCGAACACGATCACCCTGTGCGACATGGGGTTGATTCCAGAGAAGAAGAATAGCAGGTCGGAGAAGCCCGAGCACTTGGAGCAGATCGCAGGACTGCTCGGGATGATCCTGTGGGGAAAGCTGGACGGTCCAAGCGTGGTCGGGAACTTCATCAGCCGAAAGATCCAGCCCTGCCAGAAGAGGGTACATCCTGGGTACGAATACCAGGGGAGCGTAGATCCAACGAGGACTAGGAAAGAGGCGCTTGACAAGATCGAAGTCAAGGCCAGGATTGGGGAGCTATTCAACTTAGCTGATCCCAACTATGTCAGGTTAAGCGACATCGAGCATGCCTTCAAGCTGGCCCGACCTCCCCCAAAGGTAAATGATACTTCCTTGTACCTGTAGAGTTATTTTGTAACAAAATTTGACTGTGTTGTCGCCTGTATGTTTCCCAGAGTAATGGTCGTGACCGGGCAGCAGTGTTCGTGTCTCCACCCCCTGGTGTGGATTGGCTGTAAGTTGCCGGCCCAACCGCCTAGACCAGTGCCAGGACCGAAGACATCCACTAGGCGGCACTCGAGGTTGGGGAGGAGGCAATGGCCAGGGCTGCTGGCAAGCGGCCGGCGGCCAACAAACGTCATCAGGCCATCTTCCCTCTTTCAGACGATGAAATAGAGGATGCGGACATCTTCCGACTCATCCCCCAAAAGAGGAGAAGACAAATGGAGTCGATGGAGCAGGGTGGCTCCTCTGTGCCAGCAGGGATCGCATCACCGACCACTGCAACATAGAGGACAAGCGGAGAAAGGGTCGAGCACCAAACCCCAGCACCAGTACTGGTCGTGGAAAAAGACCTGGTGGAACCCGCCGAGCACGTGGAGCAAGTGCGGTCGAAGAGACGCTCCTTCGCCACGTCATTCCGTGGTTCTAAGCTGTAAGTATCTATAACCTTGATGTAAGCTTATAAATTGTATTGAATACTATTGTCTTCTGAACTTTTCTCTAATATATTAGGTCGGCGTCCACCGAAAATCCTGACCAGCTAGCCGGGTGTGGCACGCCAGTACTGGCGGAAAGAACTGCTCAGCAGCCAGCTGTGGAGGAACCTATAGAAGAAATTCCGCCGGAACCTCAGCAGACGAGCGGCCAGATGACAGTCCCCGAGCAGCAGGTCGAGAAGAGAGCCGAGCCAAGTACAAGTGCTCTGAGCACTAACCCTGCTGAGGTGGATACCTTGGTGCCAAGGGAACCAGACCAAGCCGAGGAGCAGCAGCCGGAGGTGGCACAGAGCACGCTTGCCGATGCTACGGCTCGTGGGAAAGCCATAGTGGTTGCAGAGACTACAAACTCTAGACCAACGCCGCCCCCTGAACAAGAGGCTGAAGAGGACAAAGTAGAAGAGGTCCTGGGCTGTCCCCAAGACAAGCGACAACATGTATATGTGTCGCGCTGGCGGAACGATGAGTGGGTTATGCATGAAGAAATCCCAGAGGTCAAAGAGACCCTAAAAGTTGAACAAGTGGCAAAACATCTGGTGATAGAAGTCCAGGTATGTTTGGCTCGACCACGTGACCCTGCTATGTAGTCGAACTATCTGACTTAGCTTGTTTATATGCAGGACTTGATGAAGACCGCAAAGTACCGAAAGAGGTGCTTCGACCAGATTGAGGGTATCACGGCCAACAATAGAGAACTGGCGGCCGAGGTGGAACGCTTGCGCCACCAACTTGAAGCCACTGACTAGGAGAGGACAGAGCAAGAAGCACAAAACCAGAACCTGGTCGTCCAGCTCAATAACAAAGAGCAGGAAAAAACAAGTAAGTTGTCATTTTATCACAGCAAGTGCATGACAGTGTTGTTGCATTGTTGGTAGTGACAGCTGTAGTGCAGGCTTAGAAGCCGAAGTAACCCGCCTCCAAGAGGAGAATAGCCGTGTGACCACAGAGTGTGGTCGCCTGAAGGAGGACAACGAGAAACTAGTGCGTGACCAGTCTGAACTCCGGGACCGAACAACCAAGATGAAGGAGAAACTGAAAAGTAAGTGTTCCAGACCACCTTGCTCATTCTGTTGCCCGCTTTATCTTGTCATGCCGTTACATTCTGATGTCTTGTACGGTTTGTACTTTTAAAAGTAAATGCCAAGAGACATCTGGAGGCCGTGCTGAAAGATCATGACGGCTGGAAGGCACGATGCCTAGAGACCAGCGAGGATTGGGACACATGGAAGAACCGGTGCCAGGAAGTGGCAACTGGCATTTTGCCCGTCCTCGACCTTATCGACCCAGCGCTCACAGAGGAAGAGCCAAGGACGCTACAACTTGGTCTGGTCGAGAGATGCCGAAAGGCATGGGGTTGGCTCCAAGAGTTCGTGAAGGAGGCGGGTGAGTACACGGGTGCACATGTGCTAAGCATGGTGCGTGCCCACTACCCCCTGATCGATCTCAAGCGCCTGGAGGCTGGGTACCCAAAGGAGGTAGACCCAGACAAGGCTGAGGAGCTTCAGATGACTCAGCTGGACCTGTTGTCAAAGATTATTGGTGACATTAACCTGTGTGGAGGTGGGACAGCACCTGTACAGGATACGCCATCGACGAGTCAGCTGGAAACGCCATCAGTTGCAAGCCAACCGATGAAGCCTGCAGTCTCGACCAGCCAGGCATCGGTGGGGCCATCCTCTTTAGCTCGACCAGCACAAGAGTCCCCAAGACTCGAGTAGGATATCGGAAGCAGCGAGCAGCAGGTGTCGCGTGCCCCGACCAGCCAATGGAATAGGCTAGAGCTGTGGAAGAAGGACGCAGTTGTGTTATTGTAAACTTGGACCTCTTCAGGCAAGCTTGTAATAACGTAACTGTATATCATCATAAGCTTGTTTGCTTTGTATAAAACGCATTTAAGCTTGAAACTCATGTTGGTGTAACTAAGTGAGAACATGTTAGCGTTCTGTTTAGTTGTACCATTTTGCTCGACACCTCATCCCGAAAAGTTTGTGCGGCCCTAGTTTGCCATGTGGTCGGAGTGTGAGGTTCGCAACCTGTACACACATTGATGCGGACAAGTCAAACCAAGGGGGACCTGCCGATCACCCAAAACGTAGAGAGCGGATCCCATGCACGTGTTGGGAGGAACCAGAGACAGGGCCTGCTCCGAAAACCGTAGAAGGAATGGTGGTCGGCTTTTATTGGCTAAGTTAGAATAAGCATAAAATTCGAAGTGACACATTAGAGTGGTCGGAGGAATCATAATAGCTTTATTGAAGTAAATCGAAAGTACAAGAGTACATATCTCAGTAGTTAAGCATAGAAATGTCTAAGCTTGTCGATGTGCCACGAGTTTGGTATGTCCGTACCATCCAGGTGAGCTAACCTGTAAGACATTGGTCGTGTGACTTCCTTGATCATGAAGGGCCCCTCCCATGGGGTTGCGAGTTTATGGACACCAGCCTGGTTCATCTTCCACTTCAGGACCAGGTCCCCGACCATGAAGAACTGCTCTTTAACGTTCTTGTTATAGTACCTGCGCAAAACTGCAAGGTATTTGGCCGTACGTACACAAGAATCGAGCCGCTTCTCTTCTGCGCTATTCACTTCTAGCTCCCGTACTTCATTGACCTTGCCTTCGTCGAAGTTCTCTACCCGTGCTGATCTGAAAGCTATATCTAGTGGGAGGACTGCCTCAGCGCCATAAACCATAAAGTATGGTGAGACGCCGGTGTTACGACTGGGCTGAGTTCTGAGGCCCCAGACCACGGCTGGTAACTCTTTGAGCCATCTTCCGAGAGCTTTGTCGTTTTCTCTGTACATCCTCTTCTTCAACGCATCCAAGATCATGCCATTTGCCCGCTCGACTTGTCCATTAGCTCTAGGGTGCGCCACTGAGACGTATTTTACTACTATGCTCCTTTCATCGTAGAAGTCCCAAAAAGCGTTCCCGGTGAACTGAGTACCCAGATCAGTGATGATGCTATTGGGTATGCCGAAACGGTGGATGACCTGGTCGAGGAATGTGATAGCCTTTTCTGAGGATGCCTGTACCACAGGCATGTATTCTATCCACTTAGAAAATTTGTCGATCAGCACAAAGACGCATGTAAATTTCCCAGGAGCCGGTTTGAAGGGCCCGATCATATCTAGTCCCCAGCATGCAAAGGGCCAAGAAGCTAGTATTGTCTGGATCTCATGTGCTGGTACGTGGGTTCTCTTGGCGAAGAACTGATAACCCTCACAGTGGCGGACTAGCTTTTCTGCGTCGGCTACTGCTGACGGCCAATAGAACCCTGCTCGGAAAGCCTTACCGACTAGTGTTCTTGACGCCGCGTGGTTGCCACAGGAGCCAGAGTGGATTTGGTCCAGGAGATGTTCGCCTTCCTCCTGGGTTATACACTTCATCAAGATTTCCTCCTTTGCGTTTTTGCACCATAACTTGCCATCGACGAGCAGATACTGCTTACTGTGACGCATCGAGCGCTCGTTTTCTGTCCGATCAGTATAACCGCTGCCATCTGTTAAGTACTTGATGAAAGGTATTCTCTAGTCGGGCTCATGAGTGGTCGGAGGCGGCTCGGTGGTGCTCGGCGCCGGAACCATAGCCACCAATTGCTGGTCTGGAGGCTTGTCTGCCGTGGAATCTTCCTGTTCGATGGAAGGTGTGAGCAGGTCTTGGACAAATACGCCACGTGGGATTTTGGCTTGGGATGATCCTAACTTTGACAATGCATCTGCTGCTTGATTCTTGTCCCGGACCACGTGTATGTACTCGATGCCATAGAACCTGCCTTCCAGCTTTCTGATCGATTTGCAGTATGCATCCATCTTTTCGCTGGTCGTGTCCTAGTCCTTGTTGAGTTGGTTGATGACCAGAGCTAAGTCTCCATAGACATAGAGATGTTTAACACCAAGCTCAACCGCAATGCGCAAACCATGTAGGCATGCCTCGTACTCGGCGACATTATTAGATGCTGGGAAATAAATCCTGAGGACATACCGAAGCTGCTCCTTGGATGGTGACACGAAAAGGACTCCTGCTCCCGCACCGTCAATGTTGAGAGAGCCGTCGAAGTACATCGTCCAATACTCATCGGATCCTGGAGAGGCAGGCGTGCTTAAGTCTGTCCACTCGACAATGAAACCGACGAGTGCCTGAGACTTGATTGTAGTACGGCTTGCAAATTCCAACGAGAAGGGGCATAGCTCCATTGCCCATTTGACGATGCGCCCATTTGCATCCTTATTGCGAATGATGTCCCCCAAAGGGTACTCGGTCATGACCATCACACGATATCCATCGAAGTAATGTCTCAACTTTCGGGATGTTATCAGTATGGCGTAGAGCAGTTTCTGAATCTGTGGGTACCTGGTCTTGGATTCATTGAGTACCTCACTGATGAAATAAATTGGTCGCTGCACCTTGTAGGCGTGGCCCGGCTCGTCGCGCTCGACCACCATGGTAGTGGAGACCACCCGATTGGTTGCCACAACGTAAAGTAGGAGAGTTTCATCTTCTCTGGGAGCAGTGAGGACCAGAGGTGATGTAAGGTACTGTTTTAGCTGCGTGAAGGCAGCGTCTGCTTCCTCCGACCACTCAAACTTCTCTGATGCTTTGAGCAGTTTGAAAAACGGCAATCCTTTTTCTCCTAATCTTGATATGAAATGGCTGAGAGTGGCCATGCATCCGGTAAGCTTCTGGACATCCTTCACCTTTTTGGGGGGCTTCATGTCTAAAACAGCTTTGACTTTCTCCGGGTTGGGGCATATGCCGTCGTAACTGACGACGTTGCCAAGCAGTATACCAGAAGGAACACCAAAGATGCACTTCTTTGGGTTTAATTTCCATTGGAATGTATTGAGGGCTGCGAAGGTGTGTTCTAGGTTGTCAACAAGGGTATGTGCTTCCTTGGTTTTGACAACTACATCATCAACATAAGCCTCTACAAGGTCGTCTTTTATCTCATCTGTGAGGCAAGCCTGTATGGCGCGTTGGTAGGTAGCCCCGGCGTTCTTGAGCCCGAACGACATAGTCGTGTAGCAGTAGGTGCCGAAAGGCGTGATGAAAGATGTCTTGATCTGATCGTCCTTTTTGAGAGCGATCTGGTGATAACCAGAGTAGCAATCGAGGAAGGAAAGCAGCTCGCAACCGGCGGTTGAATCTACGACCTCGTCTATGCGAGGTAAGCCGAAGGGGTCCTTAGGGCAGTGTTTGTTGAGATCAGTGTAATCAACGCACATTCTCCATTCATTATTCTTTTTGCGTACAAGAACTGGGTTGGCTAACCACTCTAGATGATACACTTCTTTGATAAATCCGGCTGCCAAAAGCCGTGTAACTTCTACCCTAATCGCCTCCTTCTTGTCGCGAGCGAACCATCGTAGCTTCTGCTTGATAGGTTTGGCCTTGCTGTTGACATTCAAGGAGTGCTCGATCAAGTTCCGAGGTACACCGGGCATGTCGGCAGGTTTCCATGCGAACACATCCACGTTGCTCCTCAAGAACCTGACGAGTGCGTCTTCCTATTTGGGGTCCAAGTTGGCCCCGATAAGGGCCATTTTGCTGGGATCGCCGTCGACCAGCTGGATCACCTTGTGCTCCTTGGACTTGATGTTCTTGCGTGGAGCCTCAAGCTCTAGGATCTCTAGGTGGTCGGCTGAGGTCTTCTTAGCGTCGAGCATGGTCTCGGCCACGCGAATAGAGAGGTCGTGGGCCTCTGCTATTTTGAAGTTGTCGTCCTCGCAGGTATAAGCTGCGTATACGTTGCCCCTAAGGGTTAGAACTCCTTTCTTGGTAGGCATCTTGAGCACCAGATACCTGTAATGAGGTATGGCCATGAACTTGGTGAGCGACGGTCGGCCAAGAATAGCATGGTAGGTGCCATCGAAGTCAGCGACCACGAAGTTGACGTAGTCAGTGCGGAAGTGGTCCGGAGTCCCAAATTGCACAGGTAACGTGATTTGCCCAAGGGGTGTAGAGCTCTGTCTAGGAGAACACCCCAGAACTGTGCCTCATACGGCTTGAGGTCCGCCTAGGCTATTTTCAGGGCGGGCAGACTATTCTTGAACAGTATATCGATGGAGCTGCCATCGTCGATCAGTACTCTGTCGAACTGAACTTTGTTGATACAAGGATCGAGGACTAGGGGAAAGCGTCCTGGCTCGGGTATTGCGGCCCATTGATCCTTTCTGCTGAAGGAGATTTCGCAGTGAGACCACGGAGGGAGCCACGGATCGGTGAGGAGGTTGTCGGTGTTAGCCACGTTCAAGCAAGCGCAAGCGAGCAGCTTGCGTTCTTGTTTGGTCTCGATGGACACATTGCCACCGATGATGGTGTGCACGTGATCAGTTGGCTTGACGTACTTGTGATGAGGATCTACGTCTTCGTCGTCGTTGTCCTCGTTGCACTGTTCCCCTGCATCGTTAGGCTTGTCGGATGTATCCGGAGCCTATTGATGCGTGTAGACAGACTTGAGAACATGGCGATTCTCCATGGTATGGTTTGACTTAGGATGGAGCTGGCAGGGCCCTTTCAATGCTTTGGCATAGTCATCTTCGTAGTTACGACGTCCACCACCTTTTTTGACGGTGTTGACCTCGTCGTCGTCTTCCCGAGCACGCTTGCTCCTATAATCGTCACGGCGGTTACGCCGCTGATTATGTTGGTCACGGTGGTCACGAGAATCGTTGCGCTGGTTGCGGCGGTCAAAATTGTCGTTCCGACCATGGTTGCCACGGTAGTCGTCGTGGTGTGCGGGGTGGTCGGAGCGTGGAACCCTTGCTGCTTCTTCAATAATTATCTTTTTAGCGTCGTCGGCGTCCGCATACTTCTTAGCGGTGGCCAGGAGCGCTATGACCGATTCAGGTCTCTTGCGGAGAAGTTTGTCCCTTAGGGCATCATGGAAGCGGAGGCCAGTGATGAAAGCCTCGATTGCCTCGTTGTCGGAGATTGATGGGACCTTGATGCGCATCTCCGAGAAACGCCGGACGTACTCGCGTAGTGGCTCATCTTTTCGATCTCGAATCCATTGCAGATCATATTTGTTGCCTGGTTGTTCACAAGTAGCAATGAAGTTGTCGATGAAGGCTTGCTTGAGCTCCTGCCAAGAATCAAAGTAGTTCGCCGGCAAGCTGACCAGCCATTGGTGACCTACGTGGCCAACAGCGACTGGGAAATAGTTAGACATGACGTGCTCGTCAGCCATGGCTGATCTGCATGCAGTTTCGTAGAGCATGACCCATAATTCGGGGTTTTCCTTGCCGTCGTACTTCTGAAGTTTCTTGAGCTTGAAATTCTTGGGCCATATGACTTGGCGAAGGTGTGGAGTAAATTGCTTCAAACCCAGTGGGTCATGGGCAGTGTCATATTCCATACGGCGATAACTTTCATGGGATGCTCGATCGTCGGCTCTCTAGTTGATGCGAGCGCGCAGATCGCGTCCACCGAGGTAATGGTGGAGATCGTTATTGCCATCACGGTGATCTTGATTGCCATCTGGATTAGCCCTGCGACCGTGGTTATCGCGATGATTGTTGCGGTTGTCTTGGCAGTTATCGTCCTGGACGTCACGGCGGTTGTCCTCCCGATGGCGGTTGTCATCCTGACCACCATCATGGCCACCGTTCCGCCTTGACGGTTGTCTGATGGGTCGTTGTTGCGTGAGCCACGTTGGTTGAGTGGCTGTGAGCGACTTGGGTGCTGGCGGCTGTGGCTTGACTCGACTGAGACGGATGGAGCCCGGACTTGATTTACAATCTCTGCGGTCTGGGCCATAGCAGCCGTCAGATAGGCTTGTATTTCATCGCGAACTGCTTGGGTTTCTGAGGTGTTGGGTAGCCGTTGCATTGTCGCCATGGCGATGGCTACGTTGGCGCTTGGAGTCTTGAAGACCTGTTTGTCCCCCACCCTGTCGAAAGCATCGTTGAGGTCACGTGGCTGGACCCTTATGCGTCATGCCTCCTGGTCTGCTTCGGCTTCGAATTGTCGGCGATTAAACCGGTCAATATTGTGTGCTTCGCGTGCAGTCCTTTCTTGTTCTGTTTCACCAACTGCTGGCGGTTCGTCATTGCTGACAACATGGATCAAATCCCCTCACCTTGGCAGGAAAGACGGGAATTGTGGGAACCCCAGGGCGTGGTCTGGGATATCCAGATCGTATTTGACGCCTTCATCTTCGTGATGCTGAAGCTTGGTGTGGACAGATGCATTAGATGCGGTGCTAGATGAGGAGCTGGAGTTGCCCTCTTGGACTGTGTGGACGGACCCTTCTTGATAATCTTCAATCCGGATCATGTTGACGAAGTTGCGAGGCTTCGGCCAAGGCCGGTGCATAAAACATAGATCCAAGCGGTGTCATATGTTATACGCGTAGTTGGAGGTAGCGTTTCGCAGGCCGTAGGGCTGGGCCTGGTAGTTCTCCATCGAGGCTTCGTACTCAGAGAGCCGGAGACCCGTCGTGGAGGCTGGCCGGCGACGAGCGGAGCGCCCTTCAGGAGTAGATATGACCACGAGATCTATACCAAGTCGTGCAGGATGACTGATCCGAGCTGGTCGGGTAGATCTATTGTGGGGGGCGGTTACCTGCTCATTAGGTTGACTTTGAATCATCCTTACCAGAGCTAGGGTTTCAGCGAGTTTGGTGCCGACCCGATCAATGGAGTCGAGCAGGTCAGTGTTGTCGATCTGCTTCCCTTTGTAGCGGGGAAGCGGATGACGGGTTGTCGGCGTGGCTGAAGATGATGTGGGCGTGGTCGGAGCCAGATGTACCATGGTCGGAGCTAGATCCATCGTGGTCGGAGCTGTATCCGTCGTGGTCGGAGCCGCATCCATCGTGGTCGGAGCCGCATCCACCTTGGTCAGAGCCGTAGCCGATGCAGGTGAAGTAGTGGTCAACGTAGATTGAATCCACGCCTCCTCTGTGGCCATGGCGATGAAGTCATCGAAGCCGGTGGTCCAGGTGATCTGGCCGACGGTGAACGTGAGGCCGTTTGGTGTAGCCATGGAGCCGAAGGTGATGACCGTCTTGTTCGCTTGGAGAGCAGTATGCACACCCCCTACCTAGCGCTCCACTGTCGATGAAATATGGTTGGCAGTCCACTGAGGGGGGTGCCCGTGGTGGTAGATTGTTGGTAGACGATGCGTGTAATTAGGAACCAGATGGTGACACAAGGCGCAGAGACAGCGATTTAGACAGGTTCGGGCCATCTGATCGACATAATACCCTATGTCCTGTGTCTTTGGTGTATTGTATTGAGATGTATATAGATTAACCTATCCTCTAGGGGACCCTTGTCTCTCCTTATATACTTCGAAGAGACAAGGTTACAAGTAAAGTATCCAATTTGGTACTATTATAATATCTAGTACAACTTGTAATCTTGATGTGTACTCCTTGATCTTATGGGTCGGGCCACCTCTAATGGTGTGGCCCATGTACCATCTTGTGGTACTTGGGGGTATATCCCCCACAGCTAGTCCCCGAGCGTCATGTATTCTGATGCGACACGCCGTTTTAACCTTCTCCGAACAGTAAGGCTTGAGTTCTTGACATCTCCGACCACCGTTGTCGCCAGAGAAGTAGGTTGTCCGAAGAATGTATGGTGCTCTTAAGAAGAAAGAAAAAGATTTCTGTCTTGGGAAGTATGCCCACTTTTATTTCTAAAAAGAAATGTAAGTGCGTCTTGAAGCGTAGCGTCCTTGATCATTAGAGGCATAGGGGTCAAAAAACAAACACATTCACCGCAAGGTGAAGTGTGCCCACTTAGTCCCTAAGCCTGGTAGTAGGTGATGTAGGCACGTGGTGCCAGGGTCTAAAAAGAATTCCCAGTTAAGTTGAGAATCCAATCGTCGTACAGGCGATACAAGATGCACCGGCAGGTGCATCATTCCGATGTAGTCACCAAGCTTGCTGGAAGGCAAGGTATGAGCCTTGTAGCAAGGTATAAACGAGAAAGAATATCCCAACTGTATGCGAGTTGCCAATCGCATGTAGTCGAGACGCAAAGTCCCCGAGCCATGGTCGGAGAGTGATCGAAGCAGTCCCTGAGCACATGTCGAGGAGCGAGCAATGGAGTCCCCGAGCCGTGGTCGGAGAGTGATCGAGGCAGTCCCCGAGCATAGGTCAAGGAGCGAGCGACGAAGTCCCCGAGCCGTGGTCGGAGAGTGATCGAGGCAGTCCCCGAGCACAGGTCGAGGAGCGAGCGACGAAGTCCCCGAGCCGTGGTCAAAGAGTGATCGAGGTAGTCCCCGAGCGCAGGTCGAGGAGCGAGCGATCAAGTCCCCAAGCCGTGGTCGGAGAGTGATCGAGGTAGTCCCCGAGCATAAGTCGAGGAGCGAGCGACGAAGTCCCCGAGTCATGGTCGGAGAGTGATCGAGGCAATCCCCGAGCATAGGTCGAGGAGCGAGCGACGAAGTCCCCGAGCTGTGGTCGGAGAGTGATCGAGACAGTCCCCGAGCATAGGTAAAGGAGCGAGCAACGAAGTCCCCAAGCCGTGGTCGGAGAGTGATCGAGGCAGTCCCCGAGCATAGGTCAAGAACCGAGCGACGAAGTCCCCGAGCATAGCTCGAAATTCCTGCAATATAAATATATAGAATGGTAGTACATGATGTACAAAATAATAAATTATGGAGAAAAATCAGCGGTGAAGAAACAACGCTCAACAGTCATTTGCAAATGAGCATGATGTGATAAAGCAGTTGGTGCTTTGTAAACATCAATGTTAATGTGAAGTTTGTGTTTATACTTAATATAAACCACCCGACCAGTTAGTATGTAGCTGAGTCTCCAGCCCTAGCTAGCCCGTGAACCATAACGCGGGGCGCGGAGCCCGTGCACGTGTAGGAAGAACAAAGCGTCGCTAAGGAGCCACTACCGACCACCCATAACGCAGAGGCCAGACGCTCGTGCACATGTAGGGAGGAGCTGGAGACAGGGCCGTCTCTGTAGGACTCGAGCGTCAACATGACTGGTCAAGGATTTGCATTAAGTATAGATGTATGTTATATTTAAGATTGTATACATGGACAAACGTTATTTGAAGAATAATTATGACAAGGACGTTGTGGAGAAACGTCATAATGAAAATTATATTGAATATAAATATTAGAAGTGTACTTATCTTTGGATAGAAATCTGGTCGATGGCGATGAAGTTGTCCAGTCCTCGGGCTTTTCGGCCTGTCGTCATGACTGTGGTCGCGATTGTCGTAGCACCATTCTTCACGGCGATCATCATTGCGACGTGGTCTGGTGGTCGATGTGGTCGGAGCTCAGCGGAGCCGCTCGGGACGTGGTCGATGTGGTCTGGTGGTCGGAGCTCCCATATGTGCATGCATCCTTGTTTAGCTTTTTCGGCAAATAGACAAGTTGTCTTGACCTCTTCTGCCCGATCAGATGGCTTGCATGTATGCTTTTGTGTAGACGTATACACGTATATGCATGACTCTTGGCTAGCTTGCTATCTGGAGTTTTAGTCGACTCCATAACGGATGGAGTTGTTGGCTTCCTTCCGTGTAGATGTGTGTATATGTAAGCACATGCAAGTTCGAAGGCTACAGAGGCCAAGGCATCGTGCATGCAACCATGCAGTAAGACTCCTAGCCGATTGGATCTGTTGACGAGCGACGACCGTCGCCATACTGCTTGTGGGCCGTACTGGTCTTCACGCAGGTGAAGAATACTTGTAGTAGTAGATCGGTTCATGGCCCAGGTGCAGATCAATGATGAGGAGCAGGGTGGTGCGCCTGGTGCACGCTGCCACGCCCGACCACGTTGCTCAGACGACGAGTCGCCGCGATCAGCTGAGTCACCATGGATGACATTGATGAACACAAGCGCCATCTAATTCACCAAAAGATCAGCACGCACAACCCCTAAAGGGGTCCCCTACCTGGCGCGCCACTATCGACGAAATATGGTCAACAGTCCACCGAGGGGGGTGCCCGTGGTGGAAGATTGTCGGTAGACGATGCGTGTAATTAGGAACCAGATGGTGACACAAGGCGCAGAGACAGCGATTTAGACAGGTTCGGGCCATCTGATCGACGTAATACCCTAAGTCTTGTGTCTTTGGTGTATTGTATTGAGATGTATATAGATTAACCTATCCTCTAGGGGACCCTTGTCTCTCCTTATATACTCCGAAGAGACAAGGTTACAAGTAAAGTATCCAATTTGGTACTATTATAATATCTAGTACAACTTGTAATCTTGATGTGTACGCCTTGATCTTACGGGCCGGGCCACCTCTGATGGTGTGGCCCATGTACCATCTTGTGGTACCTAGGGGTATATCCCCCATAGCTAGTCCCCGAGCGCCATGTATTCTGATGCGACACGCCGTTTTAACCTTCTCCGAACAGTAAGGCTTGAGTTCTTGACATCTCCGACCACCGTTGTCGCTGGAGAAGTAGGTTGTTCGAAGAATGTATGGTGCTCTTAAGAAGAAAGAAAAAGATTTCCGTCCTGGGAAGTGTGCCCACTTGTATTTCTGAAAAGAAATGTAAGTGCGTCTTGAAGCGTAGCGTCCTTGATCATCAGAGGCATAGGGGTCGAAAAACAAACACATTCACCGCAAGGTGAAGTGTGCCCACTTAGTCCCCGAGCCTGGTAGTAGGTGACATAGGCACGTGGTGCTAGGGTCTAAAAAGAATTCTCAGTTAAGTTGAGAATCCAATCGTTGTACAGGCGATACAAGATGCACCGGCAGGTGCATCGTTCCGATGTAGTCCCCGAGCTTGCTGGAAGGCGAGGTATGAGCCTTGTAGCAAGGTCTAAACGAGAAAGAATATCCGAACTGTATGCGAGTTGCCAATCGCATGTAGTCGAGACGCAAAGTCCCCGAGCCGTGGTCGGAGAGTGATCGAGGTAGTCCCCGAGCGTAGGTCGAGGAGCGAGCGATGAAGTCCCCAAGCCATGGTCGGAAAGTGATCGAGGCAGTCCTTGAGCATAGGTCGAGGAGCGAGCAATGAAGTCCCTGAGCCATGGTCGGAGAGTGATCGAGGCAATCCCCGAGCGCAGGTCGAGGAGCGAGCGACCAAGTCCCCGAGCATAGGTCGAGGAGCAAGCGACGAAGTCCCCGAGCCATGGTCGGAGAGTGATCGAGGCAGTCCCCGAGCATAGGTCGAGGAGCGAGCGACAAAGTCCCCGAGCCATGGTCGGAGAGTGATCGAGGCAGTCCCCGAGCATAGGTCGAGGAGCGAGCGACGAAGTCCTCGAGCTGTGGTCGGAGAGTGATCGAGGCAGTCCCCGAGCATAGGTCAAGAAGCGAGCGACGAAGTCCCCGAGCATAGCTCGAAATTCCTGCAATATAAATATATAGAATGGTAGTACATGATGTACAAAATAATAAATTATGGAGAAAAATCAGTGGTGAAGAAACAACGCTCAACAGTCATTTGCAAATGAGCATGATGTGATAAAGCAGTTGGTGCTTTGTAAACATCAGTGTTAATGTGAAGTTTGTGTTTATACTTAATATAAACCGCCTGACCAGTTAGTATGTAGCTGAGTCTCCAGCCCTAGCTAGCCCGTGAACCATAACGCGGGGCACGGAGCCCGTGCACGTGTAGGAAGAACAAAGCGTCGCTAAGGAGCCGCTGCCGACCACCCATAACGCAGAGGGCAGACGCTCGTGCACGTGTAGGGAGGAGCCAGAGACAGGGCCGTCTCTATAGGCATCGAGTGTCAACATGACTGGTCGAGGATTTGCATTAAGTATAGATGTATGTTATATTTAAGATTGTATACATGGACAAACGTTATTTGAAGAATAATTATGACAAGGACGTTGTGGAGAAACATCGTAATGAAAATTATATTGAATATAAATATTAGAAGTGTACTTATCTTTGGATAGAAATCTGGTCGATGGTGATGAAGTTGTCCAGTCCTCGGGCTTTTCGGCCTGTCGTCATGACTGTGGTCGCGATTGTCATAGCGCCGTTCTTCGCGGCGATCATCATTGCGACGTGGTCTGGTGGTCGATGTGGTCGGAGCTCAGCGGAGCCGCTCGGGACATGGTCGACGTGGTCTGGTGGTCGGAGCTCCCATATGTGCATGCATCCTTGTTTAGCTTTTTCGGCAAATAGACAAGTTGTCTTGACCTCTTCTGCCCGATCAGATGGCTTGCATGTATGCTTTTGTGTAGACGTATACGCGTATATGCATGACTCTTGGCTAGCTTGCTATCTGGAGTTTTAGTCGACTCCATAACGGACGGAGTTGTTGGCTTCCTTCCATGTAGATGTGTGTATATGTAAGCACATGCAAGTTCGGAGGCTACGGAGGCCAAGGCATCATGCATGCAACCATGCAGTAAGACTCCTAGCCGATTAGATCTGTTGACAAGCGACGACCGTCGCCATACTGCTTGTGGGCCATACTGGTCTTCACGTGGGTGAAGAATACTTGCAGTAGTAGATCGGTTCATGGCCCAGGTGCAGATCAATGATGAGGAGCAAGGTGGCGCGCCTGGTGCACGCCACCGTGCCCGACCACGTTGCTCAGACGACGAGTCACCGCGATCAGCTGAGTCGCCATGGATGATGTTGATGAACACAAGCGGCATCTGATTCATCAGAAGATCAGCACGCACAACCCCTAAAGGGGTCCCCTACCTAGCGCGCCACTGTCGACGAAATATGGTCAGCAGTCTACCTAGGGGTATACCCAAGGTAGTAGATTGTCGACAGACAGATGCGCAAGCCACAAACAAGAAGGTGATGCAAGATAGACACAAGGTTTTATCCAGGTTCGGCCGCCAAGAAGGCGTAATACCTACGTCCTGCGTCTGATTGTATTGTTGTATGTCAATGAGAGATGTTTTTTAGAGGGGTCCCCTGCCCACCTTATATAGTCCGGGGGGCAGGGTTACAGATCTGGAAACTAATCCTAGCCAGTTACAATTGCCGTATGTGGCCGGATAAGGATTCCTATTCTAACTAACCAGGATCTTGCTTGATCACCAAATCTGTCTTGACTCCTTACGCGGGACTCCGAACAGGTTGGCCGGGCCGCGCGTCGTCTTTTGGTGGACCGAACCCACTGATCCGGGCTGGCCCAAGCCAAGTCGTAAGGGTATAGGGGTTAATACCCCCACAGTCTCGAATCCTGACAGTAGCTGACGTTGTCACATGGTGCCAGGGTCAGAAACAATAGTCAATAGAAGAAAGTCCCTAGTGCGGTGAGGAACCAAGTTGTATTGATGATGCAGTCCCCGAGCCACAAGTGGAAATCTTAGAGAAAAAACTAGAGTAACGGTTGTACAGTAGGAGTTACTGAGCCTTAATGGATTGCAGATAAGTTGATGAATATTCGATGAGCAGTAACAAATTGTGGTGGAAAAATGGGCGTGATGGGCTGCAGTTGCATGAAAGCCCAGGTAACAGCCCACCACGCCGTTTTAGAGAATTCGAAGAGGTACAAATCGTGGAGCGGTTTCCAAAAACCCTCGAATGCGAAAAGTGGGGGGAGTGCTTTATAACAGCATCGCCGCACTCCATGCTCCCACATTTGCCACTTCGCTACTTTGTCTTCCTCCTCAGCCCTTGCACTTCCAGATTCATACGTGCTTCCACCGCCAATCCCAAACCACATCTGAGAAATGGCGCCGAAGAGGGGAGTTGGAAACCCAAAGAAGGCGACCGCCGAAGCCAGCTGTGACAATGAGTGGGTGTCGTTGCTCATGGAGGAGGTGGAGATCAATAGGATCATGGAGGCGGGCGTTCTTCTAGACTGTGTCACTGCTGGATGGCGGCTGACCAATGGTGAGCCCTACCCAATGCCTCATACTGACAAAGCTGTAGTTTTTAAGGATTACTTCTAGCACGGTTTGGGAGTTCCTATTCATCCTTTTTTGAGGGATCTATTGAAGTTCTGGAGAGTTAGTCTATGCAATCTCCACCCAAACACCATCTTGCACATCTCTATCTTTATCCATTTTTGTGAGGTGTATCTTGGAGTTCTTCCCCACTTCAACCTCTTCCGTCACCTGTTCTGGCTGAAGAAGAAGGGCGGTGGTGGTTCAAGGGTGGTCGGCGGCGTGTATCTTCAACTCCATGATGGAATGGTGGGCGAGTACATTACTGTACCGCTGAACACCTTGCTGAAGGGGTGGAACGCCAGGTGGTTCTACATGAAGCAGAGCCATCCCGCCATCCGCTATGACGTTGACCACGTTTTGGAGAACCAGAGGAGCTAGTCGAAAAATTGAGTAGTGCTGACATGGAGCAGGTGAGGGAGCTCCTCGGCCTAATAAAGGGCGGGAAGATGAACGGCGCATTGGTGGCGGTGAGCTTCATAGTGCGCCGCATCCAACCCTGCAAGGAGAGGGCCCATGTGGGCTTTGACTTCAAGGGGGACACCAATGGCACTCGGGAGAGGACGGGGAGGCTAACGAGGGATGATGGGCTAGAGTGGGCCGCAAAGCTATTTGCTCCAAATGCCTTGTTCAGTGTGTCAGGGCAGACCAGGGCCTTCAACTGTATGAACCTGCCTCCTCAGGTAAACATCTTAGTTGCTTGTTCCTGATCCTTTTTATCTTGTACCGTTGCCAAGCAGTGAACTAATTCACTTGTGGAAAGATTCATTCGTAGGAACGAGCGACGTACTTCTCGGGCGTGCTGAGGAGCGATTGGCCAAAGGCAGTGGACGCTCGGCCAACAACTTAGCCTGAGGAAGGTGTCGTCAGTGCCTCATCGGAGTGTGGAGGTGCGGACGCTGGTCGAACGAGTACCCCCCCCCGGTGTTGGAGAAAGTCTAGGAGAAGAGGGCAGCGACAGATGAGCTGGCACGAAAGAAGAGGAAGACGGTAGGTGATGTTCCCCGCAAGCTAAGTGGCATCTCACTTGGTGGTAACCAGACCACTCGGACACAGAGTGTGGCAATGTCCGAGTGGTCAGATGACGATGGGGCTCTAGTGGCTCCTCCACCAAGCACTGAAGCACCTTCACACAACATGCGCGTGGAGGTGCAATCAAAAGGAGGGGAGGTAGTCCTTGAGCAGCAGGCGAAGGGAGTCCCCGAGCGGCAGGCGAAGGGAGTCCCCGAGCAACAGGTGGAAGAGAGGTCAACGGTGGAGGCCATGAGACCTCCACCTCAGGGTGCATGGGTCGACCCTAGGGCTACGCCTGGGGGCTCAGGTAGGCATCACCGGTTCAAAAAAGTGTACCGGGAGGCCAACGTCTAAGTATCCTTGCCTTGGACTTATTTTGCTATCAGATCCTTATCTTTGCGACGATTGATGAGCTAATCTAATGCAGAGCGAGGCGCATGGAGGATTTGAATCCATCCATTCAGACCAGCGTGGTCCTGGCGTGGAAGCAATGCTGGCAGACCCCGTCCTAGAGTCCCTAGGTGCTTGGCGGCCTACGGAGGAGTCAACCACCGCTGCTGATGAACTTGGCAGCAGAGAATGGTTGGCGTCGATGGCAGACGAGTCAGCGGTGGTGCCCGTGGCAACGGTGGGAGCAGCCGGGTCTTTAGATGTGGATGCTGGAGTTGCCAACACCGCACCAGAGTCTGGAGCAGAGGAAACGGCGGTGCCAGAGGAGTAGGCAGTGCTCCCTGAGGCATCGGTGGGCATGGTTAGACATGATGTATGACCACTGGGCCCCCTAGTGGTGCCACCGGCTATGGAAGAGGACAAAGTGGAAGAGATTGAGCGTGAGGAAGCTTGACCTAAAGCCGTCTGGATCCTCCATAAGCGGGGCGATGAAGTTGTTGTGGTGGAAGAGGAGGACACCACTAGGGAAGTTAGGAGGCTAGAGTCCACCCTTTCCACAGTGATGAAGCAAATCAAGGTTAGTATTGCATCGGCAATGTTTGTCTGTATCGTCAGAGATTGGAGTTCTTCATAATCTTTCTGCTTTCACAGAGCATAGCACGAACAGTCGAACAATGGTGACAACTGATCAAGAGGATGGAGCCCCTCACTGAGGAGAACGAAAAACTAAAGGAGGCGGTGAAGCTTATGGAGAAAATGTCCAGAGGGCCCAGCGCGAGCGTGATCTTGCCAAATCCAACACGAGGGATCTACAATACTAGAAGGGCATCATATCTGAGCAGCTGGCGACCATGTCCAAGCAGTTGCGGTGCAGCTCTAGTAGCTAGAACATGGCTCCAAGCAGCTGACGAGTCTTTTTGAGCAGCTGGAGCACAAATCCGAGCAGCTGAGAAACGCCTCCGAGCAGAGAAAAGGTATGGCGGATTGGCGAATTTGCTTTGCATTGTTGAACAGTCTTATTGTTGCCGACGACCGTTGTTCTTGTAGAGCAAGACGCGGAGCTCGGTCAGTTGTGCCAAGTCATTGGTCAACTCTAGGAGGAGGAGAAAAAAGTGTCTGGGTGGGTAGAGAAGTTGGTCGAGGAGCTAAAAGGTGAGTACTTCATGGCCGGAGTTATTATTGAAGTGACTTCTTCATTTGACGCATCCTTTTAGTGCCTGCAGAATACTGTCGAAAGACCAAAGTCTAGTTCGATGTGCTAGAGCAGGAGGCACAGACCGAAAGGCAAAAACTCGATGCCGTGGTGGCCTGAGTCAGGCTGATGCTTGACTGCACCGACATGGAGGCAGCTCTTCAGCCTAATGATAGGCCGCCTCCTCTGGACACCATCATCGGTAGGTGCAAGGCGGCGTGGGAGAACTTTAAAAGCTTCAACCGTGATACCACTATCTCCACCGTGACCCATGCTCTAGCAGTAGTCCGGTCTCCTTACCCTACCATCGATTTGCGAGTGATAGGGGCCGGATTTGCTAGAGGCACTGGTGCGACAAAGCAGTAGGAGCTAGAAGATGAGGTAGAGGACACGGCGAAGAGGCTGGCCAGAGACGTCAACCTATTCGGCGAGGTGGACGGAGATAGCCAAACATAATGACTTGCTCGAAGAGTGATCTGTAATAGCTAGAGAGGATAGTTAACACGCGCGAGGGCGCAGACAATCATTTATGTATATGTATAAATGTTGTAAAGTGACATGTGCATGTTTATGCAGTTTGCTAGTATTTCGTTGAAAAATTGTTGTAGTGTTAACCCTAACGCTATTATACATGGTATCAGTAGCGTCCGAGCAGTTAGTTCTTTACTGGGATCTTGGCCTTGGCTAGCTCGTATTCCATAACGTCGAGCGTGGAGCCTGTGCACATGTAGGAGGAATAGGCGTGACCAAGGAACCACAACCGACCACCCATAACATAAAGCCTGGAGCCCGTAGCATGTGTAGGGAGAGATCAGAGACTGAGTCTTCACCAAAGAGCACAGAGTAGAACATGTGCTGCTCGGCGGTTGGCAAAGTATCTTAGAGATATGGAGAAACATGGCGGAACATTTATGGAGATCACGTATTGGAGTTTGTTAAGGAGTAGCTTAGAGCTAGCGACCGCAAATGGAGATTAAACCGTAATGGAGAAATCATGGCGACAAAAACTTCATTCATTATGGAGTGAAGAGTACATATCTAGAGCGTTTTAAGGATAGAAACGTATAAGGTGCTCGATGTGCCATGAATTGGGGATATCGATTCCATCCAAGTCACAAAGCCGGTAAGACCCTGGTCGGGTAACCTCTTTGACCACGTAAGGCCCTTTCCAAGGGGAGGAGAGCTTGTGCATCCCTTCGGTTTTCTATTTTCTATGGAGAACGAGGTCACCGACAACAAATGAATGACCTTTGATGTTGCGGTTGTAGTATCTCCGCAAGCCTTCTAGGTATTTGGCTATGCGGATGCAAGTGATCAAGCATTCTTCTTCGGCCCTATCGACATCCTCTGTCCGAACAGCTATGGTTTGCTCTTCATTATAATGTTCCACCCTAGGTGCTCAGAAGGCAATGTCCGCTAGTAGTATGGTTTCTGAGCCATAGACCAAGAAATATGGAGACACACCGATGCTGCGACTAGCTTGAGTGCGTAGTCCCCAAACCACAGCTGGTAGCTCTTTGAGCCATCTGCCCGGATGCTTTTTCTCTTTCTGATATAGCCTCTTTTTGAGACCATCAAGGATCATGCCGTTCACCCGTTTGACCTGGTCGTTGGCTCTAGGATGGGCAACAGAGACGTATTAGATGGAGATGCATCGATCTTCGCAGAAGTCCTAAAAATGATGACTAGTGAATGTAGTTTTGAGGTCAGTGATAATGCTGTTTGGGAGACCAAATCTGTGGATGATATCTTCGAAGAGCTCGACTGCCTTCTTTGCAGTATCCGAAACAAGCGGTTTGTATTCGATCCACTTGGAGAACTTGTCAATGGTGATGTACACGTACCGAAAACCACCTGGCACTGGCTTAAAAGGTCTGATCATGTCCAGTCCCCAACATGCAAAAGGCCAAGAAGCTAGGATGGTCTGCAGTTCTTGTGTCGGCACGTGTATCTGTTTGGCGAAAAATTAGCATCCTTCACAACGTCGGATGAGGTCTTCTGTGTCGGTGATGGCCATGGGTCAGTAAAAACTAGCTCGGAAGGCTTTGCCGACCAGGTTTCTCGAGGCCACGTGGTTGCCACAGGAACCAGAGTGAATTTCGAGAAGTAGTTTCACTTCCTCTTTTTAGGTGATGCATTTCTACAGTATCCCTTTCTTGGTACTTTTCCTCATCAAGTTCTCGTCTACAAGCACGTAATGCTTGCTTCGACAGATTAGACGTTCAGTTTCAGTCTTATCAGCTGGTACGTCAGTGCTGGTGAGGTACTTGATGAATTGCTCCCTCCAGTCGGCGGTCGACGAAGGTACTGTAAGTACCAATTGCTCAGCGAGGGTAATTTCTTGAACTTCCTTCTCTTCCTTAATAGACAACATAAAGAGGTCTTGAACGAAGACCCCCGGTGGAATCGCGGCGCGAGAAGAGCCTATCTTAGATAGGTGGTCGACGAGCTGATTTTGATCTCGTACCACGTGGTGGTACTCGATACCGTAGAACTTTCCTTCAAGTTTCCTAATTTTGGCGCAATATGCGTCCATCTTCTCACTAGAGCACTTTGGAACTGAAAACAGGGTTTCAGTTAAGGTTTTGGAAATTGATTTGATTAGCTATCTTAGGTGAATTAATTAGTGATCAACCATCAATCAAACATTTCAACCAATAGCACCATTGCAAAGCACAAACTTTGTACTAACAAATGATACTAATGTTTGAACAAGTTTATTTATGAAATTCATTTTAATAATTCCCCCAAAATTGAATCCCAAAACTGAATTTCCAAGGCTTAGCAAAAATGTCTGTGTTGGAGTTCAATTCTGTTTTCAAATTTGAAGTTCAAATTTTAATGGGTTGAACTTGAATTCATACCCTACACTTGACACTAGTGTAAAGTACATACTTTACACCTCCAAGTTTATTAGGGCATAATTCGAAGTATTTTAGTGAAATTCAAAAATAGAAAGGTCACAAAGTACCTTATAAGGATTTTTGGGTTTAACACATTACACCACATATGCATTGCATTGCTAACAAAATAACATTGTTTTTAGTGAATGCAAGACATGGTCAGCTATCATGGATGATTACTATACATGATAATGGCATGCTCAAGTTTTAGTAATGCTTAACACCAGGGGTGTTACAGAGAGTAAATTCCATCCATCAATAAGTGAAATAAAGAGCAAATTCCACCTCTGTTTCTAGTGTTGTTGTGTGCAAAGAGCTCGATTTCTCAACACGTTATATTACGAGTTTTACCAAGTAAATGTAAGAAAGTGAGAAATTAGTTCTTCCACAAATGAATCCCTAAACCACAAACTTTAAGATCACAAAAATCCCCAAATCGCTTCAAACTCTAATCGAGTCATGGATCTCATGGCCTCCTACATCATGGATACACCAGCAGTCGTGTCCTCCTGCCCGGCCATGGCCGCGTGGGAGCCATAGGCCCCACATCGAGAATCTCATGGCCTCCTCGATCAAGGACACGCCAGCAGTCATGTCCCTCTTGCCCGACCATCACGCGGGAGCCATAGGCCCTGCGTCGTGAATCTCATGGCCTCCTCCCATCACGGACACACCAACAGTCGTGTCCCTCCTACCCAGCCATGGCGCGCGGGAGACATATGCCCCGTTATAGCTGCATGGACACGAGCGCATGAGCCTTCGCCGTCCAGATCTAGTAACGCCATGGCGCATCTCTTGTCACACATGCGCGGGCACTGCAGAAGTGAGCACAGGCATGCTCACAAGCACCTTGGGCCACGCTGCTGTCACTGTCATTGCGGAAGTGCAGGAGCCATGGGCCACTAGTTGTCGCCAAAGCCGTGTGAGTGTGCGTGGATGCAGGCCACGAATCTGGCCAAGCGGGCCCTCGCGAGCGTGCACAAGACCATGGACGGCCACCGCACGAATTCATCCCTGGTGTTGGTCCACCAGCTACTCGGGCATGGTGCCATGCTCATGGCCAATTCTACGTGGAAGGAGCGTTGGTCGCGGTGGGTGCAACATGGTCACATATACCTAAAGTAAATGCATCGGAGAGAGTGCAGGTGCCCCAGAAGGTTACTAACTCTGGCCTTGTTTAGTTCCACCCTAAAATCCAAAAAGTTGCTACAGTACTTGTCACATCGAATGTTTGCGGCCCGTGCATGGAGCATTAAATGTAGACGAAAAGAAAAACTAATTGCACAGTTTGGTGGGAAATTGCGAGACGAACGTTTTAAGCCTAATTAGTCAATGTTTGGACACTATTTGCCAAATAAAAACGAATGTGCTACAGTAGTCCCAAAATCCAAATTTCGCGAACTAAACAAGGCCTCTATTGTCTCCTCTAGTCCTAGGAAAAGGGGAGACCTCTGGGTGCTCGGGACAAGGTTCGATGGAGACGTCTGCAAATACAAGGACCTGAGCCACTTGCATCACTTAACGAATCGACTAAAGAAACCCAACTTGAAGCTGAGAATGCCCCTCAAGCGGCAACTCAACCTGAAGTTAAGATAGCCCTGAAGGACCCGATCTTGAAGATGGAAATCCTAAAGATTGCCACCTTTTATGTACTTTATTACTTATGTTCCAGAACCTAAACCTATTGTATATCCTTATGAAGTATGACATAAAATCGAAGGTTGAAAGAAAGGGATATGATGAAATTCTTAATTTGACCTTCAACTAAACCATCAATTTGTTAGCTTACTTTGTTCTTGTCAACAAATAATTCAAAATACCTCGACCTTTTCAGAATAGGTCTAACTCAAATAGTAATGATTTGAAACATTTCTTTTCCATTACACTATTTTGGAAACCTAAGGGTCGGATCATATGGATATGGATAATTCAGGATTTCTAGCGGTGCATTTTTTGTTGGGCTTCCATGGAATAAAACGTCTCATCTTCCTTCAATTCCTTGTGTGGTATATCCAATCAATTAGAATTCAAGTTAAATATTAGTCGGGTAGTTCAAGCGGGGATGCGATTGCTCATATTATAGGACTTGGTGAAATAATGTCAAGCGAACTAGTCGAATTTGCAGAAGGAAACTATTCCTTTTTAGAAAAATAGACATATCTAGAATCTTGAAAAGGCTATTTAGGTGTTGGAAGGCCATTAATTCGGTAACCCACTCTGAGATCAATTTACTAATTGTAGCATCAACACATGTAGATATGTTTAGTATTTGTTGAAATACTCATATTCTTTAATCTTGTTTGGCATTGGTGAATTTTTGTGTAATGAGTTCGCACTACAAGAAATGTGTTGGTTTATGACGTTTATGGCATGACATCAGGTCAAAAAGTCACTAAATCAACTAGTTTATGACGATTTTTCTAGACACGTCCAAACTTAGTGACATAAGTAAATGTTTGTCACAAAAAATGTCTTAATGCTAGTCCAATTGTATATTATAACAATACTTGCCATGTCATAAAGAGTAATTTGCAAGGATGGTGTGTCACAAATTATTTTATTGATTTTATTAATATTGTTGTCCAAGGTGGCATGCTGGGTCCAACTACCAAGACGGGTCTAGTAACACTATACGTGTTGATCAATGTTGTTAATCCTGCCCATAATCATATATCATTCTAGTAACTGACAAGTCAAGGAAATAAAGATGTATATAAAATATATAAATATTATTTATTGTTCATATTTCAAATAGTAGATAAAAGTATACACCTGTACTTATATATGAATAACAATAAATAAATGTTATAATATATATGTCGTTGTGTTGGGTATTAAAATAATAATGTGAAAACTCAATTTGTGCCAAATGTATTTGTGTATATATGCATATATATATTTGTATATGTCTGCTTATATGTATATAATTATTTGTATACCTGCCAATTTGTTTTCTAAATAAAGATTTAATTAACAAAAAAAGAAGAAAATAAAAAGAAAATGCCACGCACACAACACAACCCACGCACGCAGGATCTCCAAGCACACACCACGCACGGGTTGCCCCTGCACCCCCGTGGACCGGTTCTCTCTATGTCGGTCTGCCTCGCTCTCTCTCGACGTCGACCGGCAGCCCCAGCCCAGCCCAACCCAAAGTGAAAAATAATTTTAAAAAAACTGTTGCAACGCATGGGGATCGAACCTGAGAGCGGGATGGTGAGAACGTGCGGCTGTACCACTGAGCTGAGTCGATTTTTGATACAGTTTGCGCACTTCATACTATATGTTTAAGAGACAATTATATATATGGCACTGAAACAAATCCATCTTTCGTATTTGACATTTAAAAATTTCAACTTTCTTATCTGCCATCAAGTTAAAATTTTCTTCCCTATATGGCACTACCGTCCATTTCATCCATTTATCTGTTAGTTGACTATTTTGACCGTGTCAGTTTTTTCTTAGTGTGACCAACATACCCTCTATTACTCACGCATCCAATTTCCCTGGACTTCCCGAGCGGCCGAGCGCTCCTGTCTCCCGTGAGTCCGTGCCTTCTTCCCCGAAAAAAAACACGAAACCCTAGATTGATGGAAGGAGGAGAGGATGTTGTGGCCGACGGCGCCCAGCACCAGCTGCGCGTGCCCTCTGGCGGGGCAACCTCACCCAGCAGAGCCAGACCGTGGGGCGGTCGCGGTGGCGGGGCCGACGCTCTGGCCAGCCCATGGCGTGGCGGAGGCGGTGCGGCCCCTTCGGCCAGCCAGCAGCGTGGCAGAGGCCCGAATTCTCCTCTTGTCCTTGGGGATTTATCACTTTTTGTGTGTGGTTCCTCTTGTCCTTGGGGATTTATCACTTTTTGTGTGTGGTTTTTCGCTCCACTGAGTCAGTTCGTTTTTTTTCTCTATTTTCGTTCTTGGCTACTATCTGAATTTTTCGGAGTTTGGGTCAATCCTAGGCGATGATTTCTTGGGATAGGTTTGTAGCAAGTTGAATTTCATCTGAGCGAAATTTGGGATTGAATCATGGAGTTTTTGGACGGATTTGTTTGATTCTTGTGGACGCCCTGTTTCTGTTTTGGCGCTGACGTTCGTCGGCTCGTGCTTCCTTTGGGAGCAGCGGGTCAGCAGCCTTAGCGGCAGCACTACCAGCGACGTGCGCTCAGGCGCCGTGCGCGCTCACCTGAGCGGTGCTTGCCCTTTAGCCAGGTGCCCGACCGATCGGTGCTCGTCGTGCTTTTTCCCGTGCGTCCGCGTGCTCAGTTCGGTGCCGTGCTCGAGCAGACCCAAGCCGGCCCCTTGTGTCCTGCGTGCGCTCCAGTCAGCTAGCGTGCTTGCTCTGTCCGTTTGGTGTAGCAGTGTCTGCAATTCTGTGATTTTCTGATTGATCTCTTGCAGTCAGTAGTTAGGCCGCCTCTGATCGATCATTGCATAGATATTTAAATTTAGTTTTTTAATAAATATATTTGGAGATAGAAATATTATATGTATTTTTAATAAATCGAGTCAAAGTTATCAGCACGTAAATCGTGACGACAAACGTTTATGGACAGATGGAGTAATTCGTAGTTTCGGTGATTAAGCGAGAAATATGAGTACTTGTATACTTCTAATGTTCAATTATGGAGAGCTCTAGATGATTGGCTAGCTATGACACCAGATGCTCAAACCTGTACTATTCTAAGCATTTGTGGAGAAATATCTTTTTGTTGTCGTCTTCATGTCTTGCGATGATCTGACAAGAATATATGACTGACCAAACTGAGATGAGTGAGCTACTAAACTGCGTCAAACAATTTCCGACCAAGCTAACTAGACAGGGCAAATTCCTTCCGTGCTAAGCCTACCCTAGCGGGACCTGCTCTTGCCTTAGAATTTAAAATTTATTATTTATTTATTTGCAGACTTTGATTATTAAAATCACATGTTTTAGTTCATAATATATTTGTGATATTTATAATTTTCTTATTTGACAACCTGTCTGTCTATTATTTTTCTATTTGGCATCATGTATTTCTGCTACCAAGAATGACATTCATGTCATTTTACCAGCCACTTGACACCGTTACTAGCCCAAATAGACGACAATGCTATCTAGGGAAGGAAATTTCAATTTGATGTTAAATAAAAAAGTTCAAATTTTGTTAGTACCAAATACGGAAGACTGATTTATTTCAGTGTCAAATACATAATTCTCCCTACGTTTAATGGTAGTAGCTAATGGTGCTCAAACCTGACCCAGGAACCAGCGCGCCCCAGCAAGCAACCCACAGTGCCCTCGCGTGGAAGCCGGCTCAGGCGGGCAGTTTTAGCGAGCCCAGCAGTGCGGCCCAAGCACGCACGCAACCTGGGGCACCAACAAGTCTAGAAGCAGCCAAGACCATTGAGCTACGACGACTTTTGTGTTAGATAGATGGTGTAGTATTATCTCTAATATCCTGTGACTGACGTAATTCAATCAAAGTAAAAAAAAAAAAAAAACACGTACCGTGAGGATTACAACCAGGGAGCGCTCAGTCAAGTGGCGGCAGCTATATTAGATTTTGTTCCCCAATCCTAACCCGAGTTTAAATTGATTGTTTAAGGCCTTAAAAAAATTCAAATGAAAAAATTTGTCAACTACAAAGTTGTATAACTTTTTAAGATCTACAACTTTCATTTTGTTAGTTTCTCCGTCCAATGTCATTTACAAAATTAGAATTTCAAATTTGAGAAATTCAAAGATAGGTTTTCCTAAACAAGATGATTTCAAATAAAAAAGTTATCAACTACAAAGTTTCATAACTTTCTGAGATCTACAACTTTCGTTTTTGCTGTTTCTCCATCTGAGGTCATTTCAAAAATTCAAATTTCAAATCTTTGAAAATTCAAACGTAGCTTTCCTTGACAAAATGATTTAAAATCCAAAAGTTGTCAACAACAAAGTTGTATAACTTTTCAGATCTACATCTTTCGTTTTGGTTGTTTCTCCATCTGAGATTATTTGAAAAATCCAAATTTCAAATTTGAGAAATTCAAACGTAGTTTTCCTTGACAAAATGAATTCAAATAAAAAAAAGTTGTCAACTATAAAGTTCTATCTTTTCGAGATCTATAACTTTTATTTTGATCATTTGGTCATTTGTTTATCCGATATAGTGTTAGTAACATTATTCATAAATTTTACATATCAGTTTATGAAACTATAGGAGAGATATGTAAATTTTATGAACAATGTTATTACTACTTTATCGGATGAAGAAATGACAAAAATAAAAGTTGTAGATATTGATGAGTTCTACAACTTTTATGTTCATGGTTTTTTCGGCTGAAATCATTTAATATTTCAAAATGACGTTTGATGTTGCTATTTTTTTAAAAAATTCAAAATTCAAATAGATAAAACATAGTCACATGAAAAGATGGACACAATAATAGCTGCAAGAACACAATAAATTGATAGAGCATGATTTTAGAAAATTTTAGAAAAAAATCATCAAATTTGAAGTTAGTACAAGGGAGAAAGACTAGTCACAAGTTTTAATCAAAGATTAAAAAGAGAAATCAGAGTTGTTCAACGATTTCAAAATTGAATTTCAAACAACATTTTGAAGTCGTAAATGATTTCAAATGAAAAATTGTAAACAACAAAGTTTCATAATTTTTTAAGATCTACAACTTTTATTTTGGTCATTTATCCATCTAAGATCGTTTGAAAAAATTCGAATTTTAGTGTTTAATTTTTAATTTTTAACGTCTATTTGTAGGGGCGGCTCGTTTAGGCACCCTCGCCCCTAAAAAAAGGGGGGCATTGCTATAAATCCTTTTTGTAGTAGTGTAAGTGTAAGTTTCAGATTTTTCGGAGGTGGTCTGTTGTTTCCTATAGTTTAAATGATTTTTCTGCGTGATGGTACAAAGTAATTGGGTTTTGAAGTGAGGCTACCCTCGAAACTATCCAAAAGCGTATCAAATTTTTATACTGGGTCTCAATGGCCCAGTGAACCTAATCTGCTGGGGGTGGATGGAAAATTATATTATTTTGAATGGGTAACTCAACCTTCTTTCTCCATTTTAGAACAAAATAAAATGCAATAATGATCGAAAATTGATCAGAAAAATCTAAGGTTTTGTGTGGAGACATGATTTAGGTCTATATTATTGCAAAAAAATTTCAATTCTTTTGACACAGGCGTAATATATATGCTTCATAAAAGTGGATGCACCATTTCATGTCAAATCACAAAAGTGAAACGCGTAGAAAATTACTAAAACCATGAAAAGTAGCAAATCACTTTGAAAATCCTTAAAGTCCTAAACAACACCGCTTAGGTAGTTTAATTCATGTCAAAATTGTATTCATAGGGATCATGTAAGCCATAGGGCTTATGATTTGTATTTTCGAAATATAAATGTATTTCTGACAACAAAAGAAAAAAAAACATAAAAAAGATCGATGTAACACCAATTCTACCCAAAACTGGAAACTGGCCTGCTAAGACCTGGAGGCCCAATATCTTCTGCGTCTCCTCGACCGTCCGATCAGATGGATGGCGGAGATACGTCCTGATGTGTATAAAACCTTCGAACCCTAGCTTTCTCGTCTTCCCAGTCTCCAGCCTCCACAACACACTAAGCGTCATCGTCCGCTCGATCCTCCTACTCCTATTCAACGCCAGCACCAACTCGCAGGTGGTGAGAGGCAGCCGGCGGCGCGGTCTGGCCGGAGGGTAGTGAGCACTCGCAGTCGGCGTTGCCCTCCCCACCTCTCATATTCGCCTCCACTCGCGGGCGATGAGGCGACCGGCGGTGCGGTCTGGTCTGTCCAAAGGGCAGCGAGCACTCTGAAGACAGGGTGCATTATGCCCTTCTGAAGAAGTCTCTGCACAAATTTTTCTGGACTTTTAGGAGCTAACTAGTACAGTCAAACTGTAACTATTTTGAAGTTATACACCACTGATGGTACCTTTTTTATTTTTATTTAAGGGGTCAATTTGAATGAGCTTCTTGGGAATACTAAGAAGAATTGTTTGCACATCAAGTGCCTGTTTAATTTCTAAAATTTTGCAAAATTTTGCAAGATTCTCCGTCATATCGAATCTTTGGATGTATGCATGAAGCATTAAATATAAATAAAAAATAAAACTAATTACACAGTTTAGACGAAATTTACGAGACGAATCTTTTAAGCCTAATTAGATTATGATCGGACACTAATTGCCAAATAACAACGAAAGTGCTACAGTACCATTTTCTAAAAAATTTCGTCGACTAAACCAGGCCCAAGTGAAGTTTTGATTGTTTGCTGCAGCTAACAGTGCTTAAATTGTTTCCTGGTTTGTGTACTGATAGCATAAAATAAGCAAATGAATTATGTGCTATTGGGGTTATATTATTATACCTAAGTCACATTAATATATCTCTGCTTTTAGTTTATTTTTTTTGCATTGGGAAAGCATGTAAGGATTTTGCTGCGCACCTGTACTCATGACCACATGTGCTAACGTCTGATTTTCCACTCGTGTGCAGGAAGCAAGAACACTGGAATGGCTGTCGGGGTTGGTGAACTTGAGCTTTTTCTATGATTTTGGTAAGCTCTTGAATAGCAACCAGACCTGAGATGCTGGACGATTGTCTGTATTAAGGTTCAACCTTATGTTGGTCTCTTCTGTTCCGGATTTGAATCTAGTTGATTTGAATGTGGCAATCATTGTAATGATATTGATCATCCCTACTCTAATGTACCAATCAAAATTATATTAGGTCTTCCTAGAAAAAACGTCCCCCGCTGAAAGTCTCCAACCATTACGTACCCAGAAAAATACACATAAAAATTCATCTACATTAAAATCAAGGGCTAATAAAACATCAAACTTATCCGACGGCTGACGTCAGATGTGTGAAGGCTTCTCACCCCGTGCCCTTGGTCCCACGCACGCGGGCTTCAAACGCAGACACCGCGCAACGCATCCAGGATTCGATTCCCTGCCTGTCCCGCGCCCCCGCGTCCATTTTTTATTTTCTTCTGAAAAGATAACGCTCGGGCCTCCTCCCTAGCTGCCGCCGGCTCGATCTCGCGCCCCTCCTTCCCCAGCGCCGCAACTCCTCCCTCCTCCACCTTCCCACAACCGCGTCTCCTCGGATTCCCAGATCCCAAACCCACACGAGACCTCTCCTCACCCACAGCTCCAGTCGCGCCTGCCCTGGCGCGCCGCGGATGACGAGGCCTCTGTGCCGGCGGTTGCCGGCGTGAGGCAGGCGGTGCCTAGCAAGGGCGCGTTCATCAGGGTGCGGAGGCGGCCGTGGGGGAGGAGAGCGGCGGAACTTCGACAACGCCGAGGCCATCGCGATGGCCTATGACTAGGCGGCCGTGTCCGCCTAGGGCTCCACCGCCGCGCTCAACTTCCCCGTGGAGTGCGCGCAGGAGTCACTCCGAGCGCTCGCGCTGGGTGGCGGCGGCGCGGCTGGTGCCTCCGCGGGAGGCTCGCCCGTGCTGGCGCTCAAGTCGTGACACTCCAAGAGGAAGCGGCGCAAGAAATCCGAGCTTCTGGTGGCGGCGGCGTCAGCGAACGACGCGGTGTCGGGCACGAGCAAGGTCAAGAACGCCGCCGCCGCGGCAGCCGAGCAGCAGCGCTTCATCGTGGAGCTGGAGGACCTCGGTGCTGAGTACCTGGAGGAGCTCCTCAGAATCTCCAAGAGCTAGCTATGTGATCACCGCGCGTCAGCAGAATTCAAAGGTAGCTTGGGCCATGGGGAATGAATCTTGAATGCAATGTCCAAATCCCCTTTAGTTGTTGTTATCAATGAGGGGCATCATATTTCATTCAGAAGTGTTGTGATTTAGTAGTGCTAGCTAGCATAACCAAATACCAAAACTTCCCTACAAAATACCCTTGCTTGCTTTCCACCGGCTGGGAAAAGAGAAAAGGTACACATGTTCAGTTTGATCGCCTATCTGAAATCCAATGTGCACTCAGAGTAAGCAGATCGAAGTTCCACACCTGCCATTTGCTATCGTATGCATAGATTGCTGAACAGTATCCGCTTACATACAAGTGACAAGTGATGAGCAATTTGATGTCTATCCTAATCCAATTTGATGTCAGGTCGCCCAATCAAGGATGGGATCTCTCACCGATCCGTATGTGATACGCTATGTCTCCGACCTGCCCCTGCCATTCTGCTCTGTGTTCATGTTCAGGCGCGACCCGTGCGCTAATTTATCGATTATTATCAAGCTACCCGTTCGATTTTTGTTGTTTATACAATGTGTTTCTGCACTATTGTCTTTGTTCAGTTGTGCGATTGGAGATGGTTCCAATTGTGTAGTAGTCTCGCCTATTGCATCATTGCATGAGATTGTAATGGTTGGTTAATGGAATTTGGAATTGTTGGGGAATATAAAGTAATATTGAGAGACTGGTGTAGAGGTGGGATTTAGTGATCAAAGTAATGTTTTGGTTTCTCTGCAGATACTTCACTTCCTTGCAAAGTGAGTGCTTCCATGTATGTGTGCTTCTTCTCAGATGTGAACATGGTTATCTCGATACCTATGGGGAGTGGGAAGACAGTACTGTTTCAAACTCTGCGTTCTGAGGCTCCTATCAAGGTTCCTTTCGCCAGATTGGTGGTTCAATTTAAATAAAGGAACTTTGAAAACAGTACGCTGATTCTGAATGCCATTTTACAACAGTAAACTAAAAGGTGAATAACACAACTTACTTTGAGGATTTTGTGAAGTACTCCCAATAAATTAACTGTAAGCAGGCGGAATGTTGAGGTGGTGGAGAGAGGAGAGAGGGCTCTAAGCTTACTATGTCTTATTAAGATGGTTTCTATCACAAAGATAGATTGGGTATTTTCGTTTTTTACCTTTGGTTTCAATGCAGTGTCCTATTAATTCCTCCCGTCTTTAATTGATGCGCAGGTTGCAGCTTCGACTCTTCGAATTCTGATGCATCACATTTGTACTGGGAAATATACTAATAGCTAGAACATTTGTTTGTGAATTTGTGTTTCTTTCCTCAGTTGATTTATTTTAGTTTTGTGATTTATTTTCTAGACATCACCGTAGCGTTAGCACGGGCATTGTACTATGTCTCACTATGCATGAGTGTTTTCCAGATTATATACATAGTCATATATAATTCCGTAAAAATATCGTCATTTCATTTCATATGCATCCCTGAAATAAAACCGTAGCGTTAGCACGGGCACTGTACTGGTTGATGTAAGACATCTGTACGTTTATGTTATAGATATGCATATGCTGTTGGCCTTTTTTGTTTTGAAATTGATTAGTCTATGTTTTGAAAATGGCCCCCAGAAAAATTGCTGCTTGCGCTGACCTAGAATTTAGTTACTTGGGTCAGCCCAGAAAATGTTGTGTGGGCTGAGCTGAAAAGTATTGGTTGGGCTGGACTAAAATAAAAAATGAATTGAAAAAAATAAAAATGAGTTATGGGCCTGCATAAAAAATCGACTGGCCTAAAATGAATAGCCCAAAGATAAAAAGAATGTGGGCTGGCCCAAAAACGTTGCGTGGGCTCAGCCTAACCAAGTTGGATTGGGCCAAAATCATGCAATTGAGAAATGGGCTGACAAACCTCAATACCAAAATTGGGCTAGGCCAAAAATCAGCATCAATAATGGGCTTGGCCCATTACAAGTCTGCCTACTACGTGGGCTGGTGTACTAAGAGTGACGTAAAACCTGTTGTCATAAAACTTTGTGATATCATAACCAATGTCATAACTTGAACATATAAATGTCACAAAACATGGTTAAGGCACCAGCTTTTTCGTCATGTGAGTGTCACAAGTGCTAATATGTGACATAAAATCCATATATTATGACAAAGATTAATGGTCATAAACCCTCACATCTCTTGTAGTGTCGGGAATTGAATTTATATGAATGTTTGCTAAAATGAGAGACTAATTATCACCATAACCTGGTGTAGAAGAAAGAATTGAATGAAGAAAAAAATCTTAGACTTGAGAAAAAGACATCTGACATCACTCATCATTCTTCTCATGAGGAACATAAGAAGGTAAACATGCATCTAGTAAGGCAATAATAGCATTGGAGTACATAAAAGGTTGCCATTTGGGCTGTGTACTGGCTACAGTCAGTTTGTAACGGCATAAAAAATGACACTGTGCTCCTCTTTAAACAACCCAAGAATATCTGGACCTTAGTCATTTGAACTAAACTCTAGGATATTGGTGGATAGATGCTGTCACATATATCTAGTATCTTAGTGCATAGGACAGTTTGGTGTTGGGAGTCCATTAATTTGGCAACCCGTTCTGAGATCAATTCATTGTTGCTTCAACACTTGTGTAGGTATGCTCCTAGTATTCTAGTACCTTTCTTTTTTGTTGTGAATAATATAGTGTCACTCTCTATATATTTGTTGAATGCTTATACTCTTTAAAATATAGTTTTGCATGGCATTGATGAATTCTTGTTAAATTAATTTGGGAATCAAATTTACATGAATGTTTGCTAATATGAGCTAATTACAACCATAATTAGGTGTAGAAGAAACAATACAATTGTGTAAACAATACATTTATTAGATACATGCTAGTTCAAGTATACATCATTAGATCTAAAAACGGATCTTCATATCTAAAACTTTCCTTATTTATCCTAATTTACAAAATTTAGAAATTAAATAAATGTATATTTCACCTATTATCTCTTAAAAGGTAATAGATGATTTTAACCGTCTAATCTAATTAAATGAACGGCTCATGGTCATTTGAGGGTACCACAACAAAGCTCTTTTTGGAACTATTGGAGATGCTAATAGCTAATAGCTACTAATTGTAAGTAGGAGGCTGTTTGGATCCACCTACTAATAAGTGGTTGGATAATGAGTTGAAGATGTATATAAACTATTAGCACCGATTAACAACTCCAAATCTGCTAAGGGTATGTACAATCCGTGAACGCTTAACCCTTAAAGAAAGAGAGTAATCAAACAATTCTCTAAGAGCCTTAGCCTACAATGAAAAAAAGCTAAACTTACGTGCTAATGTGCTTATCCATCCTTAAAACCGTCGCTTTTTAAACTATAAAATCACCAAGCGCTGGCTGCTTATTTGAGCATCCATGCCACTACTAAGTGCCTGGCCGCATGTCCACGGTGGCAAATAAAATAAAATAAAATGCAGAATCTCTGATTAGCGCCACCCAAGCGTCGGGCGTTGTACCTGGCCTAATGAAATTAATAGTTAGTAGTCTTTCAGTTAATAATTAGCAGGTTTATTAGTAGGTCTGTTTGAATCTATTAGCACTAATTTTAGCTCTAATAGATTCAAACAGACATTAAATATAATGTTGCATCTTGGTCTGCTGTTAGTCACGTGGAAGCCACGTGGAGTACGTAAAACAATCTAGATATGATAGTAAAACTCTGAACACTCGTCCACTGGCCCGACTTGCAATTTTTCAAACTTCGATACATCCGTATGACCGTATATATTATAGTGTACCACGTACATACTCCATAGAGTTGAACGAACGCGATAAGCCGATAAGTCTCAAGCAAGCTAAGCGCACACGGCAACCTAGCTCCGATAGCAACAGCAAGTGCAGCCAACAGCCATGGAGACGGAGACCTCCACCACCTCGCCGCCGCTCGTCCTCTACACCCTCCTCGCACTCGTAGCCGCCGCGCTCCTCTTCTTGCTCCGCCACGCCCGAGCCGGCAAGAACCCAGCGCCAGAGAGCAAGGGACACCAGCCGCAGCTCCCTCCCGGCCCGCCGGCGCTGGTCTTCCTAGCCAAGTTCCTAACGCTGCGCCGCTCCATCTTCGACCTGGGCCCTCTCCTACGCGACCTGCACGCGCGGCACGGGCCCGTAATCTCGGTCTGCATCTTCCGAACGCTCGTCTTCGTCGCCGACCGCCGCCTGGCGCACCGGGCGCTGGTGCAGGGCGGGGCCACCTTCGCCGACCGCCCGCCCCTCGTCGACCCGGGCCGCCTCTTCACCGCCGGCGCGCGCGACGTCAGCAGCTCCCCCTACGGGCCCTACTGGCGCCTCCTCCGCCGCAACCTCGCCGCCGAGGCGCTGCACCCGGCTCGCGTCGGCCTCTTCGCGCCAGCTAGGCGCCGGGTGCGCGACGCGCTTGTGGACGACCTCCTCCTCCGCGCGCGCGCCGGCGGCGCTGCGGTCGAGGTGAGGCCCCTGTTTAGACGCGCCTTGTTCGAGCTGCTCGTGTATATGAGCCTCGGCGCCAGCAGCCTCAGCGCGGCGGCGCTCGACGAGATCGAGGACCTCCAGCTCCAGCTCCTCCGCTCCTTCACCAGCTTTCCCGTCTTCGCCTTCTTCCCCGCTCTCACCAAGAAGATCTTCAGCAAGCGGTGGGCGGCGTACGTCGCTCTGCACCGGCGGCAGCAGGAGGTCTTCCTCCCGCTCATCCGCGCCAGGGCCGGCGGTGCTCGCCGCGCCGACGCCGACGACCCGCCATGCTACGCGGACTCCCTTCTCACGCTACGCGTTGCCGACGAGGGCGACCGCCCGCTCTCGGACGCCGAGCTGGTCAGCCTCTGCTCGGAGTTCCTCAACGCCGGCACGGACACGACGCTGACGCTGCTGGAGTGGATCATGGCGGAGCTCGTCAACAACCCCGACGTCCAGGCCAAGGTGTACGAGGATGTCAAGGACAAGACGGCGGAGTTCAGCAACGGTGACCTCCAGAAGACGCCGTACCTGAAGGCCGTGGTGCTCGAGGGCCTCCGCCTGCACTCGCCGGCGCACTTCCTCCTGCCACACGGCGTGCGGGGCGACGACGACGCCGCCGAGATCGGCGGGTACGCGGTGCCCAGGGGCGCGGAGGTGAACTTCCTGGTCGCCGAGATGGGCCGCGACGAGGCGACGTGGACGAGGCCGCTGGAGTTCCGGCCGGAGCGGTTCCTGGACGGCGGCGAGGGCAGCGGCGTTGACGTGACGGGAAGCAGGGAGATCAAGATGATGCCCTTCGGCGCTGGCCGCCGGATGTGTCCCGGGTACACGCTCGGGATGCTGCAGGTGGAGTTCTTCGTGGCGAGCCTCGTCAGGGAGATGCAGTGGCTGCCGCCAGCGGACGGGGAGGCCACCGTCGACATGACGGAGACGCTGGATTTCACCGTGGTCATGAAGCACCCGCTCCGTGCTCGCATCAGTCCGAGGACTAAGAGTGGTTGACTTGCAAAAAAATATCAGTCTCTATGTCTCTGCTGAATCGTGCTTATCGGTGACTGCCGATAACCTTTTTTACTGTTATCATGCCTTATGTGATAATATATAGTATATAATCATGGCGCAATCGAAAGTCGATGCAACATTTTCTTTTTGTCATGAGATTTGCATCGGAATGAGTGTCAACAAAAGTCCCCGTCACTTTATCAAGGAAAACGTTAGTCTCCATCTTATGACGCAATTCAGAGGCGTGGCTTAATTGCATCGAAGTATATTACGCAGAGAAATGCTAAATACCAGGCAATTTGTTTTGGAGCTAGGGACGGAGCGGGCTAGCCCATGAACCCGTATCTACTATCATTAAGCCAGTTTGGTTTGGCCGGTAGGAACAGCATCCATGTCACCCGAATTGTTTTCAGCCGTCCGATCCTTCATCGTGTGGGCCAGATTGCTTGTAGCCACTTCTGTTGGAATCTGCTTCTGCCGGCTCCTCGTCGCTCTGGGTTCATTTTGCTAGCTTCTGCGGCTTCTCATACGATTCCGATGGAACAAATATATACTCCAGCTCCTGATTCTTCTTCAGGAAACTTCTCATCCCCTCCCTAGTCTCCTGTACGCTCCCTCCCTCGCTCCCGAGTCGTGACGTGACCGACGACGGCGCAGGCCGGTCTTGGAGATGGCCGGCCCTCCGTGCGGCGGCAGGCTCCCTCCTCCTCCACCACCACCACCACCACCACGCCTCCTTCCTCCTCGCGACGCAAGGCAGCGGGTCGCAGCGCCGCGAACGCCGGCCTAGGGTTTGGCCCCTCCGTCGCCGGTCGTCCCCACGGGCGCGCGGGCAAGTCGGCGGCGCGACAGACCTCCACGATGGCCGGTGCGCGGGCTGGACGGTGGCACACGTCCGTGAGCTGGCCCCCGCTGCCCCCCGTAGGTGTCCGCCGCCGTGGCTGCCACCCCGACGCGGCTTCGTCCCGCAGGTTCGCCTCTCCTCCTGGGCTCCGCATCTTATTATGATCTATCATTTACATTTGCGCTGCATGTGATTGATCCTTGGCCGGATCCGTTGGCTGCATGGTTGGATTTCTCCGCTCCCCGTTCAATCTCGGGTGCCAAAAAAATCTCCTTTATCTCCTTTCCTACCTTGCCGGCGCGAGCGACGGCGCGCGTAATGGACTAGTATAGACATAATTTTATGAGTTACAACGAGCAAACCACAAAATTAAATCTATATCAAGCAATCGATTTTCTACGTCTTTGATCCACGTCTTGATTGAAGCTCTTACATGGGTGGGTGGCCCATCACACACTTCTCCCACTTTGACAGGCTTATAGGAGGAGATTTTAGAAATGATGAAGGCTAGATAGGTGGTAGTGGCGGGTGCAAGGGCGGCAAGGCAAGGCAGCAGTGATGTCAAAGACCGATGAGTGGAGGAAGGCTATTGGACAGGTAAGGACATGGTGTCATGGTGGTTTCATAGCGAAGCCGGGTTAGTGTGGCGATGAAGGTGGAGTTGGAGGCAGATCGACACTGGGGTGCCGTAAGAGAAGGCGGGCAGGCGGGGGTGTCGCATGGAGCTAGAGACGCCACGAATGAGAAATGTAAAGGTAGATGAAAAGAGATGGAGTGTTGGATCTTGATCCAACTGTCGTCTAAAACGCTCAAGTTCTCGGCACTCACTACGTAAGCATCGTTCTATACATACTGACTTATTCACCCCATCTCATGGATGAAAGAGGTTACGTTACGTGTCGATGAGTTGCATGAACAAACAAAACAATCAGTGTTTCATATCTTAAAGCCTAGTCAAGATAATAATATATGTATGCTTCCACACTAAGATAACTAAAAAAATGTTTGAGATAGAATCCAAATACTGCTAGAGCTACAACTAACTACAAGATGGCGCGCAACGGCCAGAGTCAAGAGAGCTGCACCATGCACCACACCACACACCCAAGACGTCGCCGCAGCAATGGAGGAATTCGGCGCCTGGCACCTACTGCTCCGGCCTATCACTTGTAGCCCCACTCCTCTTCTTGCTCTACTGCCGCAGCCATGGCAGCCGCAAGGTAATTAACGTTGCTGTGAATGACACTGTGCTCCTCTTTAAATAACCCAAGAATATCTGGACCTTAGTCATTTGAACTAAACTCTAGGATATTGGTGGATGGATGCTGTCACATATATCTAGTATCTTAGTGCATAGGCCAGTTAGGTGTCACTATACCACAACCTATCTGTAGCGTTCTACGGATGGTCGGTATAAGTGGATATAGCGACCTACGATCGGTCACTGATAGTGGCGTCGTTATAAACTTATAGCGACAAACCTACTTATAGCGACCGACCATTGGACAGTACTATATAGATATAGCGACACATAGTTCAACGCCAATTATAAACTTATACCGACCAATGGTTTGATTGTATATATTTATAACGACCAACTGTCAGACGCTATCCATACATGAAAATAACAACATAATATCATTTGTTTATACATTAACCTCATAATCAATACTAATCATTCAATCAATCAAGCATACAATTAACATTTCCATTTTTGATAATACACACTCATGACACATAAGCTCATCATAGCTCACAATTATATTATAGCCATAAGCATTTGTCTTGTGTCATTTTCCATAACTCTTGTGGAAACAAGTTACAACAAGGCAGTTTGGCCAACATCCTAGAATAATGCATAGCTCAGAGATGTTTGCACTGGTTGCACAGCTCACATCTCATATGGTTTGCTTGCACTCATTACAAAATGATTCATCATTAGTAAGTCTTAACAAAAGTATTCATCTCTAGTTAGGATGTCCAAAATAATGCACTGGCCATGCGCACTTCGATCCAACTGCTTCCTGCATGCATCAGGCTACCTCTAGCCATTACCTCCCACCTGAAAATAAAAAGATTACATCCATCAATGGTACAATCAGAAACTTGACATTGGTAAGTTCAAAAAAAAAGAAACTTGGCATTGGTTGATGTAAGCTGAAATAAACATGTAAACTGAAAACTAGAAATCCAACTCCTACAAGGTTCTGAGCATCATGAGAGCAGTTAGTCGATCATTCCTACAATGTTGTGATTAACAACTCATCAAAGCATAATCGTCATCTCCTAGGTTGGCTGTTCTACAGCACAGCTTGCTTACAGCATTGAGATGTTTTCTCTCAATTGATTCTCAGATACTTAAATAATTTAATGACCTTTATACAGTAGCTGGTCTCTTGTAATACATAAGGTTTTCATTAGTTAACTCAGTTAACCATTGGACTATAAAGGCATAAGGAACAAGTTAATGTCCACTACTGTATGCAGGAACTTCACTCGCAGTTCTCAGTTAAGAAAACAAGCCTTCGCGCGCGTTCCTTTGATAAACAGAAAGTCTATCATATATTTCTTTTATCACAGGATGAGACGTCTAACAATTTTCAAACATGCACATTCCTTGTCTCACTCTAAACTCATGGACCTGTCTACTAGCAAGCTAATAAATTCAGAATTGCATACCTGTATCATGGGATGATTTTGATGTCTTGCTAAGCTTCAGCTGTTAGAAACATCACTAATTAGAAAATCTGGTCACTCAGCACATATGAAAACAAGAAACAAGAATAAATGTTGTTTATTACCCAATTATATGGCCATGCAATTGTCAGGTGCTTTGCATCGGCCATCTTTTCCACACCAACATAAGGGCGAAGCAACACTACATCTCTTTTCATCACAACCTTAACAACAACTTCACAATATTGCCTTCCAAGAGCATGTCCTGCTAGCACGCTGCTAGGATTAGTTGAAATAACGATTCCCTTGGCCACAGCTTGATCAGACTTCATATTTGGATATAGTATAACTTCTTTGCCAATCTGAAGCGAATGATGGATGTATGAGAATTGTATCAATTAATAAAAACACCATTAAACTAGAAGTAAAAACTTGTAGGATGAATGAGAACTTACATATTCATCATGTGAGAAACGATTAGTATCACCATTCCTTGTATGGATGCCTGGACGGGGCTAGGGCTAGGGCTGCTGGACATGAATAAGGCTGGACTGACAACGAGAAGGTTGTACTGATGGGGCTGCACTAGTAGAGATGCCTAGACAGGGCTGTACAAATGGAGCTGCTCTCATGGTGGACTGAGGGGCCGGGGCTCCTAGGTTAATGTGCCTGCATGAACAAGGCTGGACTGACGACGAGAAGGTTGCTCTGATGGGGCTCCACTAGTAGGGATGAACGGACGGGGCTGCACAAATGGAGCTGCACTCATGGGGCTGGACTGGGGGGCTGTAGCATGCCTACGCACAGTGTATTCACACTCATTAGAATTTTTTGCATATGTATCATCTTCATGAAATTCGGCATCAAGATTTGTCCCAACACCATCGTTTTCAGACCTTGGGCTCTACAAACATACAAGAGGGATTATAGATCAGATTTCTATGCACTAAAGATCAGATTTATGTACACTACATATCAAATTTCTAAATGAACACAATATACCGTATATAAGCCACATGCATCACATATCATATTTTTATGTAAGCGATAAACATACACAATGAATTAGAGAAGGTATAAATGATTTACCACGTGATGTCATGAATTAGAGCTTTCTGTGAGATGTTTTCCATATTTGACCTTTCATGCGCTAACCTTTCCTCCAACAGTTTCTCTTCTAGCTCCACTATGCGTTGTCGTAGAGCTGCTTGCTCAGCTTCTGCATTTCTACGGGCTAGAACTTCCATTTGAATCCTTGTTGGTGTGTAAGATTTCACCCCTAGGGTACCAACACTTTGGGGAGTTGGTCCTAGACCCAAAACACGCACACGTCCTTTTTGGCTCTTTTTCTCCACAAGCAGCAGCAAATGCATCGCCTTCTTAGATTGTTCTTTGTGTCAACTCAGGATGTTCTTCAATAATTGATTTTAGTTTATTCTAAGCAAATCAGATATGTCATCGTGTTCATTGGACTCGTCCACAACCTCAACATCATCACCATCCAAGTATCCATGATTCACATAGGGGGTAGGCTCTCCATGTAAATTCCATGTTCTATACCCTTTTAGAAACCCATCACATATCAAATGTTCACGGACCTCACTAGCCTCTTTCCAAAAAGAGTTGACACACTTTCTACATGGGCATAATATCTTTCTACCAACAGCTAAGTTACTAAATGCAAACACTAAAAAACTGTTCACTCCTTGCAAATATGTCTTGTTGTGCCTACATGAAACTTTTATGTGAAAAGCCATTTTAAATAGCTACATATACCACTTTCAATATTTGTGAAGCTATTATTTTTTACCTAGCATCATCATCAATCCAAGATTTATCCATCACTGTTACGAAGGCGAGAACAAGAAGCGGTCCAAATTATATAATCCATCTATGAAACTAGGGTACCACAAAATAATGCTTCGTAAAATAAGCATGCATGCAGATCAGATGGGGGGAGAGCATCACCTGGTCCTCTTGCTTTAAATCCACACACACCATGACTTCTTCCAGCTCCTGCCCAACACACAACGACTCCCACAACTCCTGCTTGTCCACAGGACACCGGATCTTGACTTCTGGTTCAAGTAGGACGACACCACATAGCTCCTACTCCATGCTGTTGTTTTCATCACATGGGAATTCTCTGAATCTTGAGCTACAGAGAACCACAAAAAAAGAACAAGAGAGCTAAGGTTGTTGACTTGCCTGTATACATGGTGAAGCTCATAGCTCAATGTGGGCTTGGGGAAGGAGTCACGAATCGTGGGAAAGGCTGTTTTGCTGAAGTAGAGGAAGGCACGCTCACACCGAGGGCCGCGCTGGGGGCACTGGGGGCCACACATGCCGGAGGGTCATCGGAGGGCCACGTGGGGGCCGCTGGGTGGCCGTTGCGGAGCCACCCGGGGGGCGCCTGGGTCGCTGGGGAGGCCACGCCTGGGTCGCTGGGGGGGGGGGGCGGAGAGCCATCGGGGGGGGGGGGGGGGGGGCGCCTAGGTCACCGAGGTAGGGGGAGGGGGCACCAGGGAGCCGCGTCTCCACGTCTGGGTCGCGCTCGCGTGCGGTGAAGCAAAGGGGTGCGGATTGGGGAGTGTGTGCCGGCAGGGAGGGAAAATTGGAGAGGCACTAGGGTTTTCCCAAAATAGATTGAGGTAATTTTAGGCACCAATTGAGGTGGAGAGCGGCGCCAACTCTGCTCTGCCATGTGGGTTCCGCTAAATTTTTGGTGTGAACTGGGCTAAGTATACGCGCGCAGGCCCAGTTCAATGTGCCAACCAACTGGCAGACCCAAATAATTAGATTTACCGACCGACCATCTAACGGTAAACCAAAACAAAAATACCGACCAACCGTCTGACAAAATTATAAAATATAGCGACCACCTGTATGTTACTAATCTATACTGACCGACCATCCAACGGTATTTTGATGTTTTTATCGACCCTTTGTCTGACGCTAGTTTGGGCTGTGGTATAGTGTGTTTGGATTCCGTTGATTTGGCAACCCGCTCTGAGATCGATCAATTCATTGTTGCTTCAACACTTGTGTAGGTATGTTCCTAGTTGTCGGGGACCAATATTAGGGTACCCGAAGAGGAGGATCTAATGTTCATCAACACTGATTCACCTGAGCAATCAAGTGCGCGACTACGACTTCAACCGGCCCCCAGGTGCACAGGCTCTGCCTCGCCCGACCGCTGAGGCACGAGTCTGAAAGCTCTAGTTTGGTTTTAGTGAATTGATGAACCCCTAAGTGCTAACCTAGTTCATCTAAGTGATCATGAGATAGGTAGCATTATTCCAAGTGGTGAAGCAACGGTGAAGATCATGATGATGGTGATGCCATGGTGATGATCAAGTGCTTGGACTTGTAAAAGAAGAAAGAGAAAAACAAAAAGCTCAAGGCAAAGGTGAAATTGATAGGAGTTTTCGGTTTAGTGATCAAGACACTTAGCGAGTGTGATCACATTTAGGATCGATAGCTGTACTATTAAGAGGGGTGAAACTCATATCGAAATGCGGTTATCAAAGTGCCACTAGATGCTCTAACTCATTGCATATGCATTTAGGATCTAGTGGAAAGCTAACACCCTTGAAAAGGTTTGTGAAAATATGCTAACACACGTGCGCAAGGTGATACACTTGGTAGTTGGCACATTTGAGCAAGGGTGGAGAAGTTGGTGAATTGAAGGAGGTGCTTTTCACTATCAAACAGTGACTGGACGCTGAGTTCGAAGTGACCGGACTCAGGGTTCCAGCGCCCGGTCAATTATAAAAGAAGGTGGTGATCTCGGGCTCGTCTTGCCCTGTGACCGGACTCAGAGAAGAAAAGTGACCAAACTCTGGCTAAACACTGTTCAGTGTCCAGTCCTGTTGATGTGGCGGTGCACATATAATAGGGTGAGTGACCCGACGCTGGGCGAGTCCGGTCGGGAGTGACCGAACACGTTCGGTCATAATTTTACCTCTCTAGAAGCTTACTAGAAATGACCAGACTCCAGTGATGGAGTGTCCGGTCACTTTGAGCAGCGTGTCCGGTTGCAACTTAACACGTGGCACGAAGGAGACTAGCCGTTAAGATCGGGCGCTCAGCATTTGAAGCTGATGACATGTGGTGATCATCAGGCGACCGGATGCAGGTGTCCAGCATCCGGTCAACCTGACCGGCGCATTCGGTCAGCCTGTGTTTCAGAGGACTGTGGAGCCAACGGCTCTATTATGTTGGGGGCTCTATTTAAGGCATGTGGCCAGCTCTAGCTCATAACTCTTGACCATTTGCATTGACATAGCAACCTTGTGAGCTTAGCCAAAGCCCTCCCACTCATCTCCATCATTGATTCATCATCTTTGTGAGATTGGGAGAGAAAGTCCATTGCTTGAGTGTTTGCATATAGAGGCACTTGGTATTCGTGTTTCACTGTGGGTTTGGCCTATTGCTCTTGGTGGTTGCCGCCACCTAGAAGGCTTAGAGCAGCAAGGATCGTTGAGCGGAGGTTGGTGATTGTCTCTGGCTCCGATCGTGGTGATTGTGAGGGGTTCTTGACCTTTCCCCGGTGGAGAGCCAAAAGGTACTCTAGTAAATTGGTCGTGGCTTGTGTGATCCTCATCTTGTGTTGGTTGTGCGGCAGCCTACTAAGGGTTTGGCGTGTGATGCCAATTAGCACGTGAACCTCCAAGTGAGTGAATTGCCACAATGAGGACTAGCTTGTCGGCAAGCAAGTGAACCTCGGTAAAAAAAATCATTGTGTCATCATTTGATTCTGAGGTGATTGAACTTCATTGGTATTCATTCTTGTGATTGATTGATTCATTCCTTGACTCAGCGGTATAACCATCTTGCTCTCTCTCTTTGCATTACCGTAAACTAGTTGTCAAGCTCTTTAGTGTAGCTAGTCCTGAGAGCTTGTTAGTTTGGTTAGTGTGGCTCTTTAGTTAGCCTTTGAGAGCACACTAATTTAGTGTAGTGACATAGCCATTGTGTGAATAGAGACTATAGAAACTAGAATTGTGGTAGGTGGCTTGCATTTTTAGTAGGCTAGCGCAACACTCGCTTCGCCTCATATTTGTCTAACCGATTTGCTAAGTGTTGTTGTAGAAATTTTTAATAGGCTATTCATCCCCTCTAGCCATTAGGACATTTTAGGGTCCCACCTAGACCGACCCCTAGAGCACGGGCTCTGCCTCGCCCGACCACTGAAGTGCGGGCTCTGCCTCGCCCGACCGCTGAGGCGTGGGTCCTGCCTCAACCGACCCTTGGGGTGCGAGCTTCGCCTCGCCCGATGGCGAGAGTACGGGCTCCACCTCGCCCGACCGCTGGTGTGCGGGCTCTGCCTCGCCCGACCACTGGGGTGCAGGCTCCGCCTCGCCCAACCCCTTAAAAGGGATTCCGCCTCGACCAACCTCTAAGGGCAAATCGAACGTCGGACGGGAGCACGCGCGCCCCCCATGGGGCCCCGCATTATCCCCAACCACCACAGGCGTAGGATGTGGGACTGAGGCCACGCCTATGACACCATAAAGGGAACGAACATGTCTCAACATGACATGCGACCGCGACGGGCCATACTTGGGCACGCACACCCCCAAATAGTGTCGCATGGACCAGCACTATGCTATCAAATCCCTGTATGGTCCTAGTCAAGGGGAACTGTTGACCATACCGTGTATAGGTGACGGGATGCACGCCACGACCGGATGATGATGGCCACCTATAGCAGGGACGCGATAGGAAGTTGCTACAGGACCAACGAGGCCCGTCTGCGGGGGAAGAAGAGAAACATAGCCCCAGGACTTTCTTCTTCCCTGTTTTTCTCTTTCCTCTTTTCCTTCCTTTCTTTTTCCCTTGTGTACCCTAGGCCTTTCCCTTGGTCTATAAAAGGGAAAGCTAGGATCCTCATCAAGGGGATTGGGGGGAATCGAACCTGATCAGAGCCCAAACCTTCCTAGCACGCTTTGCGACTAGGAAGCAACTCATCCATTCGACCGCACTCGCACACACTAGAGACTTGGGACCCTGTCCCTCTCTCGACCGTTTGTAACCCCTACTACAAACTTTCGGTGCTAGTAACACAAGCAACAGCGATGAACTAGACATAGGGACGTTATGCCCAAACCAGTATAAATCTTGTGTCCTCTATCCAAACCATCCGAACCGGACACGCAATCTAGAAATTCACTAGTTGGTGACTCAAAACACCTACAGTTGGCGTGCTAGGTAGGGGCCCTTGCGTGTCTCGACATCCCCATCAGGCTTCAGATGGCCAGGCATGACATCATCTAGATCCTAGGCGTGCACATGCACTTTAGGAACCTAGACTTCATCACCACCACAGACGAAGAGCTGGCACCGACGCCGGTCCCTGCTCGGCCTTCCTATCCCGCTAGCCTCGACACGCTCGTCGAGGCCCTCGATGAGCTATGGCTGCATGCGCCCAGGGCCTAAACCCCCGGGAGCGACCAACTCCTCAACTTCAACTATGAGAGGCTTGAGCGCTAGCTCGATGCCTTCTTGGGACCCTGACCGTCTTAGGAAGACCTATGCTACCTCATTTTCTCGTTCACCAACATCATGACGTAGCTCGCTGGAGGGGAGCCACTTGCCCTAGAATGCCTCACCAGGGGCGCCACGATGGCATTCCCGTTTGGCTTGCACAATGCTGCATGGACCGTTGGCCACCTCATGGCACAACGCATCCAGTCACCCCATATGAACGGCGAGTTCATAGGGATGGCAGAGTATGTTGTGGCATCTTTCCACGACCTCGTAGTAGGAGACTCGGAGTCATTCTTCGACTCTGACTCTAGTAGGGGGAGCTATCACCCCTCGCGAGAATGCTTCATGGCAGGTACCCCCGAGGGGTGCGCCGAAAGCGTCCACAAGGGAGGGGCTACCCCGCCATATGGCCTTAATAACAGGGTCAGGGAAGATGCAGGGGCCTATCCTCATGTGAGGATGGAACAACTAAAGGCCTGGTAGCAAGAGCTCGAGGAGGCATGACTCTAGCTCGAGCAGGAACGGGCGGAGCTCGAGCACGAGATCAAGCACCACGGAGATGATGGGCGCGCGCATGCTAGGGCCCATGAGGAGAACTAGAGGATCATCGAGGATGATGGGGGCCTCCCATGTTTTTCCTAGGCACACCAGAACATAGCGGCCGTGACAGCCTTGCTCCGAGGGCTCCTTGAGCCCGTGACACCCGAGGACCGTTGGACTCACCGAGAGATCCGCACGTTACTCAAGCATGCCATGGTGTAGCAAGCATAGAGCTCATTGTCCTAACAATGCAAGCTTGATGTCGGTCACCACGCACCCTCCGGGTAGCGCGGCAAGGATGTGTCCGTCCACCAGGCACCATGCGACGACGGGAAGCGAGTTGCAGTCCTGGTGCGTGAGCGCCTCGGCCGCCATCGTGACGCCCGTGACACCCTGAACACTCGTAGGTGTGGACGGGATGACAGGAGGGAAGAGGCCAATCATGGCTACCACTGTCGCCGGGGTGGGCTCAACAACAGCGCCAAAGACCGGAGCCCTAGCCCTGACCTACCGGGGCCTCAGGCCTTTGGCCGGCACATCCTCAATGCGCCCTTCCCACCATGATACCAGCCACCGACCAATGTCCCAAAGTAATCCAAGGAAACAAACCCCGGGCTATGACTCGAGGACTATCGGATTGCCTACCAGGCCGGTGGCATGAATAGTGATAGCAATCTCCCCCTGTTCCTCACCGACTCGGCGCAAACATGGCTAGAGCACCTTCCATCCAATCGTATCCACAGTTGGGCGGACTTGAAGGAGATCTTTGTGGTCAACTTCTAGGGCACCTACACGCACCCTAGGAACCCATGGGACCTCAAAAACTGCGGGCATAAGTCCGAAGAATCTCTTTGTGAGTATATCCGATGCTTCTCCTAGCAGTGTAACGAACTGCCCAACGTCGCCGATGCTGACGTCATAGGAGCCTTCCTGTCTGGGACCACATATGAGTGCCTGGTTCACAAGCTAGGATGCAAGGGCCTGTGAACCACCAAGGAGCTCCTCGACATCACCACCAGCCACGCCTCGGGCGAGGAAGCGGTCGAAGCGATCAAGGGCAAGGTAAAGCGGGATGAGGATGCCGGTGAGGGCGCCTCCAGCCGCCCCACCAAGAAGAAGAATAAGTAGCGGCATGAGAGCTCACTCGTTGCCATTGCCAATAGCAAGGGGGGCGAAAGCCCGCCGAGGGCACCCCCGACCACTTCGAGAAGCTACTCAAAGGGCCATGCCTTCTCCGTCAAGCACCTATACAAGGTTTGCGCCCTCATGAAGTGGTTCCTATCTAGAGCCTAAGGATGAACCCCAGCCAGGCCACCAGCTACACACCCTTCTTCACGGTCTATGGTTCCGAGGCCATCCTCCCGACCGACCTCAACTACGGAGCGCTGAGGGTCAGGGCATACGACGAGCAGGGAGCCGAGACATCCCTTGAGGACGCAATGGATCTGCTCGATGAGGCACGTGACGCTGCCCTCCTCCACTTAGCTAAGTACTAGTAGGCTTTGCACCGATACCACAGCCATCGAGTGCAGGATCGGGCCTTCAACGTCGAGGACCTAGTGCTCTGCCTCGTCTAGAGCAACAAGAACCACCACAAGCTCTCTTCACCATGGGAGGGACCGTACATCGTCGTGGAGGTGCTCCGACCAGGCACCTATAAGCTTAAGACCATCGACGGCAAAGTCTTCATCAATGCATGGAACATCGAACAACTATGTCGCTTTTACCCCTAATCCATGCATGTACTTACGAAAATTAAGGATGTTGTTTCGGAAATGAAAAACGATTTCTTTTATTGGTTTTGCTACCGCCTCCTCGATCTTTAGTGATGCCTGACCCTAGTGACAACAAGGGGTTAGGACTCACTCGAGAGCTGATAAGAGTATATATATACCTATTCAGAAATAACCGCTTTACCCGACCCTTTCTCATGTTAAGAATCTAGAGGCAAGGTTTGCGGGAACAAACGCTGAGTAAAACTGGTCGGACTGCAAGAAACATATGCCCCAGCGGCTACGGCACTCTTGCTCACCAGCATGATCAGAGTTTTTCGCCCACACCTCTAGCTCTACAGTCTTAACAACAGAAAGGGTCGAAACGCATTAACCTTTTTTAGCGATGCCCGACCCTTTCTCATGTTAAGAATCTAGAGGCAAGGTTTGTAGGAGCAAACGCTGAGTAAAACTGGTCAGACTGCAAGAAACCTATGCCCCAACGGCTACGGCACTCTTGCTTGCCATCGTGATTAGAGTTTTTCACCCGCACCTCGAGCTCCACGGTCTTAACAACAGAAAGGGTCGGAATGCATTAACATTTTTACACATAAAAAAGGGAAAAAGAACAAGTTTGTTTAAATGAAACAAAAGGACTAAGAAATTGTCTGCTTATGCACCGCCTTACTTATCTAACTAACTAACCCCTCGGAGGGATGATTTTGTCTTCTATCTTGGCATAAAGGTCATGCGCTAGGGGAGGCTGCTATTTATAGGGCGGAGCAGGGTGAGAAGGCAAACTATCCACCTAGATTCACATGCCCGATGTGCCACATCACATCACCTCCCTTCGAAGATCATCCACATGCTATCTCTAGCCACACCCTCGAAGGACACGCCGGATGATAGTTCGCCCGGTCGATGGGCCAAGAACCATCACAGGTAAGTAGGGATACGGAGCTGAAAATGCTCCCATGGCCCATTCAGGCCTAGGAGTTCGAAGGTTGACCCACCGATGGGTTCACAACCGCTCCAGAGCACCTTTAGAGTGAGGGGTGGAAAGGGACAGGTCCGCTAGCGACCAGTACCTGGGCGCATGAGCGCCACGGGCATCCCGACCCACGTTCGAGTCTCGGCCGGATACAATCCATGGTTTTTCCTTGAAGAAAGGCAGAGAGCCCTTGGGACTGGTCGAATGGACCCAGGAACTATATGGATTGACTGCTGAGAATCTGGAGTCGGTCACTAGCTGATCCAAGCCAGACCCCCATGAACGGGATGCCGGGGCCCCACTCGGACTAGCTCGTTAACAACTCACCGAGCACCATGTTTCATCCATCGAGGAAAAACGTGGCATGACTCAGCCCCTCTGTTTTATCAAAAAAAATGCTTGAGGGATGATGATCACAAAGATGAGCTGACCCCTTGATCAGACCCCTGCAATGCGCGAGGGCTCGAGGGTAGTTGGACTCACAAGGAGACCGAATACACGGTCGCAGGACGATGGCTCGGATCCTAGGGAAGGGTCAGAATCAAGAGAAATCTTTTCCAATCCCCCAAATCCTACGATCACATACCCCCAAGAAGTCTGATCATGACAAAAAGGGAATCGCCATCCTACCAGGACACGCCGCGGGCTACAAAAGAAGGCCAAGGCCCTCAGAGTCCTCCTGTCTAGAAAAGCCTCCAAAGGAGTATTCTACTCCTCCGCAGGCTTAGGGGATACACCCACCAGGTGCGCTCGTGTGCACCCACTGGCAAGTCAAAAAATCCCCAAGGCGATTCTACCTGAATCGCCTGGGGGCTCAGGGGCTACTGTTAGGGACCAATATTAGGGTACCCAAAGAGGAGGAGCTAATGGTCATCAACATTGATTCACCCAAGCAATGTGATTTACCTCGGTCTAGGACTCCGTCAGGAGCGGCACGACGGCTTCCGTCGTGTCCAGCCTGCTCATGCTGAGAACCTTCAATCAAAGACAGGCAATACAAATCAGCAGACGAGAGGATGGTAAGCCAGACAGCATGGAACAGAGGAACGGTGGTGGTGGTGAGCGAACCTTCACTTGCAGCTGGAGAAATTTGACGTATTCGATGATCTCTTCAAGCATGGATGCCTTGTCAGTCTGCACAAGATAAACGCAGGTTTCAGAAACTGATGTACTACAATTGACTGTTCTTTGACAAGAAATAGTCGAAGAGGATGCAATCGAGTACCCTGTTGGAGTTTGGAACGAGCTCCTGTAAGTTCTTCAGTTGAAACCTTTTTCTGGCAAAAAAAACATTTATCCACTTGAATCTTCAGCATGGAATGGATTTTGTTACTTTTAACTTCGATTATTTTTTCCCTTCTAGCTTCTATTATTTCATCACACTTCCAAGTGCATTTTTATATATCAGTTTCCGTATTAACATTTACTGTTGTTATTATTTTTGTATTCATCCTATAGAAGGAAAGGGACATAGGTTAAGAATTTGCAAATTGACAGATCCAGAAGAGAAATGACATGAATTCCAGAAGAGAAATGACAGATCCAGAAGAGAAATGACAGATCCAGAAGAGAAATGACATGAATTTGCAAATGGATTAACTAGTTGCACAATACTATAGCTAATGCATCTTTTCTGTTTAGTAAGTGAAAATAAAAGAAATGCTTGAAAATTAAAGTACAAAAATGGAAGGTTAAGATAATTATAAAGCATATTACGTTATGATTCACTATCTTATTTGATACCTCCTGCCGAAACATAATAAAAGAAACACGAGTCATAATCTAGTAGATTTATTGATCAATTCAACAGTTCATCCCAAATATATAAAAAAAGGACAATTTTCCTTAGCATACAGGTGATGAACTATCAATTCACTATCTGCAGTGGTAGTAACTTGGCAGCTAACTTCCAGATGTCAAACTACAAACCTAAGTACAGCAGCATGAACACTAGACTGCATATGAACTTATGGATTCTTTTCAAATATGAACTTATGGATACAATTTTCATAATCTGTGAGTCAAGTATCAATGTCAAAGCTTGGATTTGCAGGGTTACCTAAGTTCCTATTTACACACTAAAAATTCACTAACAGAACACTAGCAATATACTAGTAAAGATCTTTTACCCTTCCTGGCAACGCTATGATATGCTCAAGGCCTCAAGTATTTGACGCAATTCATTATTTAATTACAGATTACCTTCAACTTTTCTACTATAAAAACATTGTGCATCTTTAAAGAAAGGGATTAAGATAAAACTTACACCAAGAAGGGTGACCAAAATGCGAGCACCACTGCACCCAAGAGGATGCCCTAAAGATACAGCTCCTCCATGAACGTTAATCTTTTCCTGCAACCACATGCGTTGTTAGTACAGAACTTTATTATCATGCTATTAAATGCTGCTGTTGCCTATAGCAAACTACTACTACAAAAGAATCAAGGTGCATTTTCTGAAAATGACATTTTAGCCTTTTAAATTCACACACAAGAAATGTTATTATCATGCTATTAAATCCTGCAGCTGCATAGCAAACTACAAAAAAAATCAAGGTACATTTTCTGAAAATGACATTTTTAGCCTTTTAAATTTACACACAAGAAATGACAGCTCAATATTGGTAGCACTTACCGAAGGAATCCCAAGAAGCTTTTGATTTGCAAGTGCAACAGCCTGTACTCGAAGTAAAAATAGATATTATTACAAAAAACAATTATTCAGTGAAAGAAACTCTCAGTAGTCAGCACATACCGAAAATGCTTCATTAATCTCATAAAAATCAACATGGGATGACTCTAATCCAGCCTTTGGTATCGCAAGTGCTGGGGTGGTTGTAAAGAGTTCCGGAGCCTGTATAAACAACATTCATGGTTACAAAATAAAATTCTAGAATACAATTTTAATAGTTGAGAAACTTTTATGTACAAAATAGTAACATAAAACTGTCCGAGAAAATAAACTCCCAATATCCTTGAACATTTAGATCACAATGTAAATATCAAGACAAAACAAACTCTACTCTCAAGTGAGATAACTGTTACTGTAGCTTACTTGAGCTGCATCTGCATATCCTCTGATCCTTGCAAGGACTTGCAGGCCAAGCTCTTGAGCTTTCTGCCCACTCACCAAAACTAATGCAGCAGCCCCATCACTGATCCATATAAAAGCAAATTAGATATGATCGATTGTAGCTACACAAGTGGATAGTAGGCAGTACACAATGGACAGTACCAGTCAATGGAAAAAATAGCAAGTGCAAAGTGAGATCAAAGAATTTTGAAGACAACCACTACGTAAAAAACGATTTTTAGCAACGGTTCGATTTTTTTGGTACGGGCGGTCGGTGATGGAGCCGCCCCTACAGTGGCATGCTCGGGTGCCCAGACACCAGCCGCCCCTACAAATGGAACAACAGGGGCGGCTGGTGTTACGAGCCGCCCCTACAAATGGGGTCTGATTTGTAGGGGCGGCTCAATCACCAGCCGCCCCTGGAAATGCTATTTGTAGGGGCGGCTGGTGATTGAGCCGCCCCTACAAATGGCCCCGTATTTATAGCTCCGATTTGTAGGGGTGGCTCAATCACCAGCCGCCCCTACAAATGCCCCCCATATAAAACATATGCAGCACATTTTTTCTCCTCGGGTCACTCACTCCAACCCGTGAAAAAAAGGTGGGGAGGCCTTGGGCACCTCACAAAAATTGCTCTACTAAGGGGGGAAGGTTTTGGTCTCAAATCGTTTGGTGGAGAGGTTGTAGAAGGTAAGAAAATGCTATTCCATACTTTTTTTTAAGTTTTAATGGTTGGTTAGTGAGTAATTAGAGTTTTGTTTTTCTCTCTCTTCTATGGTGCTTGAGCTACTTATGAAGCAAATTAGACCCAAGTTTTAAATGTACTAGGGTAATTAGGGAGGGGAACAAGATCATACCCTTATTTGGTCCATGTTTCTTGATTTTAGTGAACAATTAGTTAGTTTTATGGATGTTTTATGTGCATGTGGATCTAGATCTAGGGTTTAGTTTTTTTATTAATTTCGTTTTTGTAAATTTATGTTTGATGAAATTGGACTAGGGTTTGTATGGAAGATATTGGGTAAAGTATAATTGTTGCTAATTGTTGTCTTTGAAATTGTTTACTGTAATCAATAATTATGTATTTTAATTATTTATGGATAAATGGGCCATTAATTAATTTTCCTTTACCATGGTGTGTTTGTATGCTTCATGTAATTATATTAGATTTATATTCATATATATCTGAAGTATACACAATTATTCTCAAGTAATTATTAATTTGTTTCATTTTTATATATATCTGAATAAGTAGTCTTTTAATGTTTGTTTTGTTGTTGTTGTAAAAGATGGAGTATAGGAACTCTTGGATGTATGGTTCGTTAAGGTTCAAGGCAGGTTTCCGTGAAGAGGTGGATAAATTTATTGAAGCCGCAAAGAAGCATGCAACGACATTGAAAGAGAATAAGGATACAATTATTTGCCTATATAAAGATTGCAAGAACCGTATGGCATGGACAGATATGACTATCATCAGATCACATTTGATTATGCGAGGATTTGTTGAGGACTACACAGTGTGGATTCATCATGGTAAAACGGTTATTGTTAACGACGAGGATGAGGAGGAATACGACGACGAAACCATAGAATCCCTGTCCCAATATTCAGCAGAGCTTGATGCACGAATGGATTTCGAGTTTGGCAATGAACAAGGTGGTGATGCTGGTGGTTGGGATGGTAACGACGAAGGTGGTGCCAATAATGATGGTGGAGCACGTGTCAGGGATGAAGATGATTTGGAGGACATGATTCGAGCCCTTGGACTAGAGATTTTACTAAATAGCCCGAAAGGTCTAGAAAATTTGGAAAGGGTGACAAAAGCATCGAAGGAGACTGTGTATGGTGTTGAAAAGGGTTGTCCGACACATTGGACATTGCTACATTTTGTGCTTGAGCTGCTCATCCTGAAGGCTAAGTACGGCTGGTCAGACTATAGTTTCAATGATCTATTGCATCTCCTGTCATGGGTGCTGCCACAACCAAACTCAGTTCCCACCAACACATACCAAGCAAAGAAGGTCATAAGTCCATTGACAATGGCGGTTGAAAAAATCCATGCATGCCCCAACCACTGTATACTTTTTCATGGCGAAACATTCAAGTCACTAGATAAATGTCCTCGGTGTGGGGCTAGCCGGTACAAGAACAATGACCTTTATGGTGGGGACGAAGCCTCCATGGGGAAAAAGAGGAATAAGAAGGTTACAAAAAAGGTGGTACAAGAATCTCAGCCCCCAGAGAACACTCCATTAGGCAACGATGCAAAGCAGAGAAGAATTCCTGCCTTGGTAACGTGGTACCTGCCAGTGACCAACCGCTTGAGACGTATCTTCCTAAACCCTAAAGAAGCCGCACTCATGACATGGTTGGATGATGAGCGCAAGGTGGATGATGATAAGATTGCACACCCGGCTGATTGTAGTCAGTGGCAAAGGTTTGATGAGAAGCATAAAGAATTCAGCGATGACCCAAGGAATGTACGGTTTGGCTTGAGCACCGATGGAATGAATCCCTTCAATGAGAGGATGAGCGACCACAGCACATGGCCAGTGATCTTGACCATGTACAACGTCCCAACATGGTTGTGTCAGAAGAGAAAGTACCTTCTCCTCACTATTCTTATTTCTGGCCCTAAACAACCAGGCATTGATATAGACGTGTTCCTCGAGCCTTTGATGCAAGAAATGGAGAGGCTATGGAGGCATGGGGAGTAGATGTACGAAGCATTCCGAAAGGAGGACTTCATATGTAGAGCAATAATATTTGTTACTACCAATGATTACCCCGCGCTGTTTGCTTTGTCTGGACAGATCAAAGGGAAGATGGGATGCTTGGTTTGCTTGGATGGTACTACATGGGTGTACCTGGATGCATCCAAGAAGATAGTTTACCTAAGGAACCGATGCTTCTTAAAGACAAGTCATAAGTACCGTAGCAAATTGTTCTTTAGATTTTATGACAACGCCCCGGAGATTGAACCCCCTCTGGAGAGACGTCATAACGGAGAACACGTGTACAGAATGGTGAAAAACATACGCGTCATCTATGAAAAGAAGAATCCGGATGGGACGAACAGAGATAGAAGCACACCTCCTGTCGAAGGAGTACCTTTCAAGAAATAATCGATCTTCTTTTAGTATCTGCCTTATTGGCCATACTTGGAGGTCCCCCATGCCATTGATGCTATGCACGTGTAGAAGAATGTCTTTGAGAGTCTCATTGCTACCTTGATGGACACAGGCAAGTCAAAGGATGGTCTGAAAGCACGGAAAGACATGGTGCAGCTAAACGTGATGCCACAGCTTCACCAGGTACCTAAGGCTAATGGAAAATACACTCTGCCCGCGGCATGCTTCAACCTAACACCAGACGAGAAGAGAGCTATATGCACTTTCCTGAGGGGGATCAAAGTCCTGACTGGGTTTTCAGCAAATGTGAAGAAGCTAGTGTCGATGAAGGACTTGTCAATAACACACTGCAAGGCTCACGATTGCCATGTGATGCTGATAGTGTTTCTACCTATTGCAATCAGGGCTATAAAGCTAGAGTTCTTGAAAATGGCCATCACCCGCATGTGCTACTTCTTTTCGAAGATCTCACAGAAGACGATTGGCAAGCAAGAGCTGAGTGACCTACATGAATTTGTGGTGGAGACACAAAATCAACTAGAGATGTGTTTACCTCCTACTTTTTTTGATATAATGCCACATCTCATGATTCACATGGTTCATCAGATACAGGCGCTGGGCCCTTGCTACTTGCATGAAATGTGGTCCTATGAGCGGTTCATGTCGGTTCTAAGTCGATACGTGCATAATCGAGCATACCCAGAGGGCTCCATGATAGAGGGTTACAGTACTAAAGAAGTTGCCGAGTGCTATCAAGAGTACCTAAAAGTATAGAAAGGGATTGGTAAACCTGATTCTTGTCACAAGGGTAGGCTGGCTGGGAAGGGCACCAGTGGTAGAAAAGTGTTCATCGACCATGATTACAAAGAGGTGAGTCGGGCGCATTATAGTGTCTTGCAGAGTACACAACTGACGCAACCGTACATTGATGAACACTTGGCTATCATTATGGCGGAGAGAAATAGCCGTTCGGATGATTGGGTCATGAAACAACACAAGCAACGACTAACTACATGGTTGAAGGACCAAAACATACCGTCTGGAGAAACCATAGACTCTATTACCATCAGTAGGTTAGCGGAGGGGCCATCGAGACAAGTGACATCTTGGAATGCTTATGACATCAATGGGTATACTATACCCACGCAAAGGATAGTAAATATGTGAACCAAAACAGCGGCGTTCGAATAGAGGCTATCGATGGATTGAGGCGAAAGATCCAATACTTTGGCATCAATGAAGAGATATGGGAACTTGACTATGGAAGGGATATAACGGTGGCCCTGTTTCGATGCCACTGGATCAAACAACACCAACTGAACGAGATCAGATTGAGAGTCCTAGACCACGAAAATCTAGGCTACCAAGATGACCCTTGGGTGCTCGCTTCACGTGTCGCACAAGTTTTCTATATGTCTGACCCACAAAGTAACCTCCCCCTAAAGAAGAAGACAAAGCACGTGGTTGCCTCCGAAAAATAGCACATTATTGGAGTTGATGGCGTGGACGATGTTGAAGCTTACAATAACTACGATGAGATATCACTATTCACAGACTTTCCTAAAAAGTCCAGTCTTGTGGAAAAGAACCTCCCCAAAGACATAATGCCATGGGAATGAAAAGGTGTCAAGGGGAAAGTCGTTACAGCGGGCTAGCTAGTTGTTGAACGTGTAGTGTTTGTGTAAGTGTGTGTTTGTAAGACTTCATTTATGCATGCGTGTGAGACTATATATTTATGTACGTGTTTAAGACTACATATTTTTGTATGTGTGTGAGACTACATTTTATGCATGTGTGTGAGACTACCACTCTATTACTACTAAAACTTTATGAAATCACTTAACACTTTATGAAATGAAGAAATGACCAAAATAAAAGTAGAAGATCTTGATGAGTTATACAACTTTTATATTCATCACCTTTACAGCTGAAATCATTTAGTGTTTGAAAATCAGGTTTGAAGTTGTCATTTTCTGAAATTTAAAATTTGAATTGTTCAAAATTAGTGACAAAGTTAGTGTGTTGATTTGGTCATTCTTTTCATTTGACAAAGTTTGAGCACTTCAAATTTTTAAATTTAAAAAAAATGATAAGTTCGAACGAGATTTTCAACCATTAAATGATTTAAGCTGAAAAGTGATGAATACCAAAGTTGTATAACTCATCAAGATCTACAACTTTTATTTTGATCATTTCTTCATCTGACAAAGTGATAGTAAACATTGTTCACAAATCAACATGTTTCTCGTATAGTTCATGAAACTATGAGTCATATGTAAATTTATGAACAATGTTTACTAATACTTTGTCACATGAAGAAGTGACCAAAATAAAAGTTGTAGGTAGTGAGGATTTCAACAACTTTTATGTTCACGACTTTTATTGTTGAAATCATTTAAGGTTTTAAAATCTTGTTTGAAGTTGCCAATTATTAAAATTCAAAATTTCAACTGTTCAAATGTGGTCAAATGAACATATGATCAAAATAAAAGTTGTATATATTGATGAGTTCTACAACTTTGGTATTCATGAGTTTTTCATCTGAAATCATTTACTCTTTCAAAATATTGTTTAAAGTTGAAATTGTTTGAATTTTAAAATTTGAATCGTTCAAACAAAGTCACATGACAAGATGACCAAAATAAAAGTTGTACATGTTGATGAGTTATACAACTTTTATGTTTACAATATTTTCATTTTATTTCATTTAATGTCATAAAATTGTAGTCGAAGTTTTAAAATCCAAAATTTTAATTTTTGTTTTTTTGTTTTCTATATTGTTTTGACCACAATTATTTTTATATATTTCTTCATATATAGAATAATACAAAATATTATATTTGTGCATATACACAATTTTTTTAAATTATTTTGTGTTTTTATGATATAAAAAATATAGAATTTATTATTTAAAAAATAGAAACTATTTGTAGGGGCGGCTGGATCAGGAACCGCCCCTACAAATGCATTTGTAGGGGCGGCTGGATCAGGAACCGCCCCTAAAAATGCATTTGTAGGGGCGGCTGGATCAGAAACCGCCGCTACAAATCATCCCGTCTATAAAACAGAGGGCGCACGGGTGTCGTCTTCATTTGGGCGCTCTCTTCTCCTCCGACGCCGTCAGGCTGCCCCGCCGACGCCGGCCCGCGCCCCTTCCCCACACCCGCGCGCCCCATCTTCGCGCATCTCCCCGCACCCGCGCCCCCTTGCCCCCTCCCGCGCCCCTCCCGCGCACCCGCCCTAGGGTTTCTAGAGGAGCGGCGACGCCACCGGTGAGCGAGGAACCTTCAGCCTCCAGCGGTCCCGCACTCGGCCCCCGGCGCCAGCCCCCATCTCTGCGCATCTCCCCGCACCCACGCCCCCTCGCCCCCTCCCGCGCACCCGCCCTAGGGTTTCCAGAGGAGCGGACGCCGTTGGCGAGCGAGGAGCCTTCAACCTCCTGTGGTCCCACACCCGGCCCCCAGCGCCCGCCCCCGCGCGTCGACGACGCAGGCTCCCGGCGCCCCGCGCCTGGCCCTCGGCGTCCCGCCCCCGCACGCCGACGACGCATCGTCGGTGGTTGACGGCCGTCTTCAACCTTTGCGCATCGTCGACACGTCGTCTCCAGCCTCCACTAGTCTCCGCCACATCTCGATCTACAAGGACGGTAGGTGCTCATTTTCCTCACCCTTTCTCTCCCTCTTCTCTATTGCGTGCATACAAGGACGCCTCTAGTAGGCCTTGTTTTTGTTTGTCTCGACAGTAACCACGACATGTTTGTGATAGCCTGCTATTTTTTATGTATAATTTAAATTTGTTTTAAATCTTTTAGTGATGCAAGCCTTTATAAATTAGTCAAAAATAACATGACTCACCATCACTAAAAGGCAGCTTGCATTTGTTGCAATCCCTAGAACTTATGCTATGTGTTTAGCTGAAACCACATAACTTAAGCTCTGTAAGTGTTTGATGAGAAACTAGATATTCATTTCCAATTTCAGTTTAGCACTGTATGTGTTTACAGTATTGTTTAGCACTGCTCGGCCATTTCAGTTTCGAATACATGCATCTTGGTGCAATCTATCGCGCTTGCTTCTTGTTAAACCTCTCGGTTCGTTGTGTCCAGTTAATTGATTGATGCTTGAGAGAGAAAGGAGCGACGCCTGATTTCGCTACCTTAATTTGAATTGGTACATATCTTTATCTTTATATCTAGCTGTTTGGCCAATTAGAAGTGATTGAAAATGTCAAAATCTGCTGCCAATTTGTGGTCCAATGCTAATTTGCTGCTACTACTACTACTCCTCCTACCACTCCTCCTCCTACTACTCCTCCTACTACTCCTCCTCTTACTACTCCTACTACTCCTCTTACTACTCCTACTACTCCTAGTTGGCAGCCCTCCAAAAGTTCCTAGCAGCCAAGGTTCCACTGCAGCCACAACCCCAGTCGATCGCATACGGGAACCAACTAGTTGCACCTTGGTGTTTCTCAGCGGCCGGCAGAACACTATGATGGAGGTGGCAACGGGTGTGGCACATCCTCCCGGTGGCTTACACCACAATAATAAGATACCTCCGGACTACACTAGGGTCGAGGTGCATACAGTGAAGCCTGAGTTCATGTAGTGGAGGATAGACTACGCAACTCCCGAGGGGCTGGTGTTACTCGGAGACGTTATGGGGCAGTTCATCCTCTGGCACAAATGGGACATTATATTGACTGCTTCTTTGCCGCCTCCCCCTCTCCCAAATTTGGAGCGAGTTGTTGAGGTCGAGGAGATATTTTCATCGTCTCGTGACACCCACATTCCTGAGATGCCACATTCTTCCCCGCCTCCTAGCGAGCATGTGCCTGATGAGATACCACAACCTTCTCCAGCTCATACCGAGCAAGTGCATCATGAGATACCACAGTCTTCTCAACAAGCACAGCCGATACATGAACAACGAGTGCCTCCTGAAGAAGCTACAGCACAAGAAGATGAGGACGTGCCTGAATGGGAACTTTGAAAGAAGCATCCAATCACCATAAGGCCAGTTTATGTTCCGATCAAAGACGTCTCGTCGGTGTCCAAGTGGTATTCCCATGACCAGTTCAAGCCTGAGAACCAAGTTAAAAAAGTCCCATCACGGGGTTCTGAGGAGGCCATCACTAGCAAACTCCACCAAATTGCAAAGCAGTATCCAAATGTTGATGCCATCAAATGGTCAAAGGATTGGCCGAAAACATATGAAAGAGGCAAGCACTTCCTACTAATCCGGGACATCCAGCGCCTACCACTTGGAATGAGAAGGTTCCATGATTGGTACTTACATGTTCTCCCAACGAGCATAGATATCATACAAGCATGCTTTCCCACCGGCACATTTGGAAGCCTAGCCAGGAAAATTGTCTTTGACTTCAATGACATGCAAACATGCTTTCACCTGGGAGAAATGGAGATGAATCTAATTCGCACGTGGTGCCTGTAAGTCCTTGTCCTCTCGATATGATATGAATGTAATCTTTGAATTTTGTTGTAACTAACCCACGCCGTGATTTGTAGAATGCAAGTGCACATTGTCAAACAAATGCCAAGTGTAAAAGTCAGGTATGTGGACCCTCAAGCTATAGCCCAAACAAATTTCAATTACCCTAAACGGTGGACACTTGATGCCAAAGAGCTAGCTGCTGCAAAGACTCTTCGGGAGAAAGAGCACATCCGTACGACGAAACTAAGGGAAGAGTCCCTTAAGGTTACGACATACATTGCCCTGGCTTTCAAAAATCTCCAACAACACTCTACTATATGGCTACCATACAACTTCGAGTAAGCTCAACTCTATACTTAAAGCTTTGTTCGATATATTTTATTCGATGCAAAAGAGCTTATCTAGTTCTATGATTAAATCCATGCAGCAACCACTGGATTTGTATAGCCGTCGATGTCGGGAGGAGCATGGCATGGGTCTTTGATTCATTAGATAAGGACCCGACGACATACAAAGACTTCATATCGATTCTCAAGACGTATACATATCGACAATCCTCATTAGCTTATATGTTTGTATACATACTTGTAACATTCACTTTTGGATACTAACAAGTTGTATTTGCTAAAATAATTTGAATAGGGCATTTAGGTTCTATGTCACTAATCATCATGGAAGGCATGATCCAGCAAGGAAGGAAAAGCTAGCTATAAAAACACTATGTGCGGTAAGTGTAACTTACTTCTTCAGTACTCCATTACATGGCTGTCAAAAGCATTACTTAACATTTTCATATGTAAAACACACAGTGCCCTAAGCAGAAGCCTGGGAGTGTACATTGTGGATACTATATATGTTCAATAATGAGTAACACCGGTGCCTACAGGAGACACTCCTTAAGGGTAAGTTTGAACATCTTCACCCGTAGTATAAAAACTTCATAAATGGTATGAAATACTAAACCGAAACTTGTTCTCTTGTAGTGGAGAGAAGAGAAAGGAATGAAAAGAGACCCATACAAGGATGACCAACTCTTAGAGCTCATCGGTGACCTTTGCAACTTCATATTGGACCAAATTGTACACGTCAGATGCGCCTACCATGATCGAGAGTCTGAGTTAGGTACAAATCCTCAGTACCAACACCTTCGTGAGACTGAAAGACTAGCTCTAGGACGTTGATAACAATGTGTATGTAATTTATATATTAATGATGGATTGTATATATTCTTGTGAATTGGACTTATAATTGTAGTTTATAGAATACTCTTGTGCTTGTAGTCGCAGTCGCGGGGCATTCGGCAACACGAACGTGGTTCGGAACGCTGGTCGCGGGGCGTTCGGCAACGCGAACGCGGTTCGGAATGTTGGTCGTGGGGCGTTCGGCAATGCGAATGCAGTTCGGAACGTTGGTCGTGGCACGTTCGGCAACGCAATTTTGAATTGTAAATTTGATTTTTTTTGCGGGAAAATGTACTGTAGGGGCGGTTCTAGATTGAATCGCCCCTATAAATACCTGTTTGTAGGGGCGGCTGGTAATACGAGCCGCCCCTACAAATCGATTTGTAGGGGCGGCTGGAAACACCAGCCGCCCCTATAAATCGATTTGTAGGGGTGGCCTGGGAACCGTCCCTACAAATGCATGATTTGTAGAGACCCTTGCGTAGGGGTGGCTGGGCAAACCGCCCCTACAAATGGTCTACAACCGCCCCTAAAAACCCTTTTTGACGTAGTGAACCAAGAAGAAATTATACACATAGACTGATTTTCCTTTGAATGGGCATAAGACATTACAAACACTTCTTTACTTTCTTATGTGATAATAAATCATTTACAAGAAGAAAAGTTACAATCTATTTAACAAATTAGAGCATACCAAGCCCCTAAAACATAATAGGAGTGCCAATTTATAAGAACAAACACAAGTCAAATATGGTATGCACAGGACAGCAACAAAAATAACAAAATGCAAGCATAATTTAAAGAAAGAAGTTAACTATCATCATAGCTAATCACAAGAATTATAATACAACTGAAGACAAACTTAAAAGGACTAAGTAACAATAATGTAAATGTCGAGAAGTTACCTTATACTAGAAGCATTTCTAGCTGTAACGGTACCACCATTCTCCTTGAAACTTGGGCGAAGTTTCTTCAGTTTTGCTGGGTCAAACTAAGAGACACAAGAAATTGCACGGCATAAGTGAAACAATCATTTGCACATGTCCCCATGTAAGGAGGCATGTTGCACCGTAGGAAGAATAATGAATCAAAGGGCACGCCAGTCTTATGTCTTTGCTGCATGAGAAAATTTACCTTATCCAGGCTTTCATCTTTCTCAATAAGTACAGGTGGTTTTCCTCTCCCAACGGGAACTTCAATCTGGTTGACAAAACATTGAACATAATATGGAAACCAAACAAAGCATATACTGTAATTTGAAGTCCTAGCAAAGTGAAAAAAAATCACCGGAACAATCTCCCATGCAAAAGCACCACTGTCACGAGCAGCAATTCCACGCTCATTGCTTTGGATAGCAAAAGCATCCTATGAGCAAGCAAGTAAAATCAATACACCAGAAATGGCAAATATATTGCACTGCAACATATACAAAAATACATATCATCAGATATGGGAAGATATTCCCAGGCAACTGATACAGGAATGTAGGGCCGTCCATGGCGCGTCCGCGCCGCCACGCCGCCGGGAAAGGAGGGGGCGCCGGATCCGGGGAGAGGGCGGCGGATCCGGCGAGGGGGGGCCGCCGGGGAAGGAGGGGTCTGCCGGGGAAGGAGGGGCTGTCGGGGAAAGGAGGGGGCACCGGATCCGCACCGCCACGCCGCCGGGAAAGGAGGGGGCACCGGATCTGGGGAGAGGGCGTCGGATCCGGCGAGGGGGCGGCGGATCCAGCGAGGAGGGGACGCTGGGGAAGGAGGGGAGGGGCCACCGGGGAAGGAGGGGGCACCGGCGGGGGGGGGGCGCGCTGGGGGCCGGGAGGAGAGGGGGCGCTTGGGGCCGGGAGGAGAGGGGAAGAGGCGGCGCCGACGGGGGGAGGGGGCGCTGGGGGCCGGGAGGAGATGGGGCGCTCCGGCGGCGGGAGGGGCGCTGGGGCCCGGGAGGAGAGGGGAAGAGGCGGCGCCGACGGGGGGAGGGGCGCTGGGGGCCGGGAGGAGATGGGGCGCTCCGGCGGCGGGAGGGGCGCTGGGGCCCGGGAGGAGAGGGGGCGGGAGCGCTGGGGGCCGGGAGGAGAGGGGAAGAGGGGGCGCTGGCGGGTGTTTGGGGGCGGCGGCTCTCGGGTTAGGGTTAGCACTTTTTGATTTTTTTATTTATTTTATTAATAACATTTTTCTGTGCGTGCATATATTTTTTCTGTGCGTTTTTAAAAAACCGTCAGAATAAATTGTATTTTTCTGTGAGTTTTTATTTTTCCGTGTGTCTATTGTCACGCACAGAAAAATGTTATAATTATTCTGTGGGTTTTCGTATTTTTCTGTCGGGATATTTTGAAACCCACAGAATAATCGTAATTTTTTCTGTGCGTACCGAAAAAAACGCACAGAAAAATTCGTCACCCACAGAAATATTCGAGTTTCCAGTAGTGATAGATATAGATATAGATATAGATATAGATATAGATATAGATATAGATATAGATAGATAGATAGATGAGCCACTAATTACCACCATGGCTTAATGTAGAAGAAACAATTAATTGAAGAATAAACAAAATCTTAAGCTCAAGGAAAAGACCAAAGACATCTGACAGTACTCACCACCCATCTCATGAGGAGCATAATAAGACTATAAACATGCATTCAGTATGGCAGTAACAGCATTAGGGCACATTAAGGCCGCCATCTGGGCAGTGTCGTATATAGTACTACTGGCTACAGCCAGTTTGTAACGGCATAAAAAAATCTGTGTGCTCCTCTATAGACCACCCAAGAATATCTGTGTGCTGCTACAACCTACGCATGTATATATGAAGGGTACCCCCACCAAGTCTCATCTGTATCTTCAGCCAGCGTAACACTCCATTCCATCTGAAGGATGGGTCTCTCCACCAAGCTTTTTGTGGTCCTCTTCCTGCTTCTCATTGGTTATACTGGTATGTCATGATGATAAACCCACCAAATGAATAGTTTGGAACCCGAAACGCTGCTTGTATTTTGAAGCCTTTCAAGATCGTTCGCCAAAAACAAAGTCATTCAACAAAATGTACATGAGTGTTGTTTTGTGTTTGTGTTTACAGAGATGCAGGGACCAGTGACTATGGCATTAGCGAGAAAGTGCCAGTCGAAGAGCTTCCACTTCAAGGGACCCTGCTCGAGAGACGCAAACTGTGCAACCGTTTGCCGGACAGAAGGTTTTACCGGTGGCAAGTGCAGAGGCCTACGCCACCGCTGCTTCTGTACCAAGGACTGCTAGTTGCCTCGCGTGCTGCGTGCATATGCATGTCCTGAACGGATCAGGAAAATATGTATGCGTTACCAAATGGCAGTAGCACATGAATGTAGTAAATAATGGGAACGAGTCTATTTTGGACATTGAACTGTTAAGAGCTTATGCCCGTACTTGGGTATTTATTAGAATATGAACTCTGAAGTGAAATATCTTTGTTCCTCGAACTATTAAAACTGGATAACTTAAGTACTCCACGCGTTGGGTCTGGGGTGATGCTATAAAAAGAGAGAGTATTCTGGCATCACTCTTTGAGTCTATGACAGTGCGACCACTGATGCTAGAGCTTAAAAAAATGGGAGCAAATCAAGCTGAGGAATCGATACCCACCGATTAAACAAGGGGTCCTCTACTCTGCTTCATTCGATACATTGCCTTATCTTTTTTACTATGTCATGGGACCCAACAGACAACAGTTGTGCCGATTTCCAAGTGGAAGGTCTTAGAGCATCTCCACCGGATGTCCATTTCCCTTCCTCTTAAAATCTAGTATAGAAGATTATCACGCACGAGGCGGAGCAATGGGTTCAGGCAGGTGCGAAGGACCTTGGTTGTTTGCTTTCCAATGTAATAACATCATAAACAAGATGTACACTATGGGGGCATGAACTTTAAGGGCTATCCATTGTAAGCCTCCGCTAGAGCTGAAGGCGCGTTGTAAACAACTATGTCTTTCCTAATACAAAGACGCACATACCCAATGGGCCACGATCTTAGGCGCTAGTAGTCTATTCCCCCCTCCTTTCTCTTTCTCTACTGCTGCCTTTTTTTCTCCACACCAAGGCCTTCCAACGTGCGCTTGAGCGATGCCTGAGCTGTCAAAGAATATATTATTTATATATTCCATGTCATGCTTCGAGCATGCAGATGGTACTCCCTCCGTCCCATAAAAAGTTATATAATTATCATTTATATATCGGGTCATCTTGCAATGCCGCGAGGTGGCAAGGGCATGCTTGGTGCCATGCAGCCAGCCTGGCCTGGCCGGTGCTGTGCAGGAACCAGCCATTTGGGATGTGATCGGTAGGTCGAATCGGACTGTCCCGCGCCGTTTAGTTGTATGATCTTATTCATGTGGTGTGTTTGGTTATTTTCCTCGTATCTTTCATCTGTATCCTTTCATTCATCTGCTCTCCTTCGTTCCACACGACTTCGTCTTCTCAATTTTCACTTCCCTCTCCATGTAGGATGACTTGATTCCACTACTACAGGATGGCCTTGTTGTCCCGGACGGTAATGGCCTTTAGTCCCGGTTACCACGCCGGGACAACGATCCCGGGACTCAAGGTGGAACCTTCAGTCCCGGGTCATCGAGCCGGGACTAAAGAGGGACCTTTAGTCCCGGTTGGTGTTACCAACCAGGACTAAAGGCCCTCCAGCCGAGTAAACGTGGTCGCACCCTTTAGTCCCAGTTGGTAACCCCAACCGGGACTAAAGGTTCCTTTTCTTTTTCTTTTTTTTTTGTTTAATTTGTTTTCAGTTCAGTTACACATATTTATTTAATATATAATATGTTTTTATGTACGTATTCTACGCTGCTAATATAAATACACGCACGCATATAATTACATCTAATTCTCATCTCGAGCATTATTATATTCGAATAAAGTATGAAACTATATATATTATAGATATATATGTATATATACAACACTTTCATAATCTTGTTCTCGAAAATAACGATATCAATAAACATTTAATTTACATCATTTATTCTTTAGGATCAAAGTAGAACTCGCCGTTGGGATTTAGCACTTTTTCTAGAAGAAATCCTGCTATTGACTCTTGAACTGCTTTTAGATGGTCTTTTTGCATGACCCTTTGTTTCAACCATTCAGTCTTGCATTTAAAATAAAAGGAAAAGTATTAATACATATATATATATATATTCATTTAAAAATAAATAAAAAATTGATATATACGTACTCTGAGGATATCTTCAGGAGTTCTTATTATGTGCGCAGTGATAAATTCACAAACGTAGTATCCACACAAGTTATTACCTGGTTCCTGCCGCAAACACCACTGTACAAGAAGAAGATTATTCTCATCATCTCACACGTAAATTGAAGTACGATATAGTAATTAAACACGTGGGGAAGTATATATAGTACAACTTACTGGTATTTCAACTACATTAAGTGGTGCCTTGCAATCCTTGCGGTGTTGCCGAATAAACTCTTTTCAAACCCTGTGCGACCAATAATGTATGATCGTTAATAAATTATGGCAAAATCTATTCAATAATAGTTGTGCGTGAGAGATCGAAATTACCCCTGGATAATGTCTATCATATCTTGGTATAGTGCCCGCTCTTTTCTCAACGAGTCCAAGATTACTAACCGACTTGAGTTTAACTTAATGACAATGAGTATCCAGTGAAACCTGCATTAGTTTATACACACACGTACATGCATATAAGTTATATTGATATTACATAAAATGTGTAGACTACATTATTATTAACACTTACTCAAAGTTGTACGGGAAAAGTATTGTTGTCTTGTCGTGCTGTTTCACGAAGAACCTCATGATATTCTTCTGTGCTTCAGATACCCACTGCTCCTTGGCAATAATATCGGTTTTGAATATGATATAAGGATTAATGAAGCCAACACTGGTGTCTTGTATTCTTTGGAGCTCTGACATCTAGAATCTGTATATAAATATAAGTTACATGTGAGGATAATTATATACACATACGCATAGAAGTGAGTTTATTAAATAAAAGTAAGAATCACTTACAAACAAAAGCAGCTAATGATTGATTTGTCCATGTGGTATAGTTGATGCAATTCTTCGAAACTAATATGTAAGATGTCATCGCCACGGAAGTAATGATGGTCTCTAAATCTGACAAAGATCCACTCCTCACCCCTACCACACGCCTACATGTACCACTTGTTGAGCAAGTACATTTGTGTACCCAATTCATTCAGAGCCGCAGGGTTGTACAGACTTTTGCCAAATTTATAAGTCTTCCAGGTATCAACTTCCAGGTTATGGATTGGAGCTTTGCTCGTCAATTGATCCAAGGTTAAACCAGTATCTTCAAAAAAAGCATTAAGGTCTTGAACCGACACTTCTCTAGAGTTGTCTAGTCGATAGACTTCTATGTTGGAACCATATTCATTAGCAACAACAAGATTTTGCATTGGTTGCTTCTGTTGTCTGAGCTATGGGACATCCTTCACTGATGCTATTTTCCTTTTCTTATCTGCATCATGTGACTTCACGAGGGAGCGGTCATAGTCTGATAGTGGCGGAGGCTTACGAAGTTCAAGCATCTTTTTCTTGTGAGCTTCGACCTTCTGCCTCAGCAGATCTCGTGGTATGTAAAAGTACGGCTTCTCCTTAAGCTTCGCTTGTCTCTGCTTTTCGATATCTATAAAAAAATCTTTCACTTTTTTGTCTTCTTCAGCTGCTATTTGCTCATCAGTCTTTTTAGGAAGTATTTCTTGAGAAATAACTCTTTTTTTTGGGGTCTTCTTTGCCGCCGGGACCTTAGACGTCTTTGTAGTGTGTCGCTGTGGAGGCGGTGTTGGATACCGGCGTGGAGGCGATGAGGCCGGTGTTGGAGTCCGGCGTGGAGGCGTTGGAGATCGTTGTGGAGGCGGTGGGGCCGGTGTAGGAGTTGGAGATCGTTGTGGAGGCGATGGGGCCGGTGTAGGAGTTGGAGATCGCCGTGGGGATGAAGTCGTCTCGCCCCCCGCGACGCTGTGATGAGATGGGGAATGAATGATTGGGCTAGGCTAGAGGGAGACCCTGCTACAAAAATAAGTTGTGGGTCAATTATTTTTGAAGCCAATATAAAATTAATGGAAAAATAATATTTCATTCACTTTCATTCGTACCTAGGGTGAGGTAGGGGAAGCGGTGGCGCCCCAGGAATGATGATGAAGCGTTTGTGCCATTGAATAAATGTCTTCTCTGCTTCTCCTAGTGTCTTCTCCCCATCACCGCCTTCAATGTCAAGAGGAACATTGATGCAACCTTTGAGCACTCTATCGACCGAGACGCTAGCATATCTAGGTTGAATAACTGACCCATGGATTCTTGGTGTCTTCGTTCGATCTATTGGAGATACAACCCCGACAGCCACCATGATTGATATAGTGCTCGCTCTTTTCTCAATGAGTCCAAGATTACTAACTGACTTGAGTTTAACTCAATGACAATGAGTATCCAGTGAAACCTGCATTGGTTTATACATACACGTACATGCATATAAGTTGTATTGATATTACATAAAATGTGTAGACTAAATTATTATTAACACTTACTCAAAGTTGTACGGGAAAAGTATTGTTGTCTTGTCGTGCTGCTTCACGAAGAACTTCATGATATTCGTCTGTGCTTCAGATACCCACTGCTCTTTGACAATAATATCGGTTTTGAATACGATATAAGGATCAATGAAGCCAACACTGGTGTTTTGTATTCTTTGGAGCTCTGACATCTGGAATCTGTATATAAATATAAGTTACATGTGAGGATAATTATATACACGTATGCCTGGAAGTGAGTTTATTAAATAAAAGTAATCACTTACAAACTAAAGGAGCTAATGATTGATTTGTCCAGAGCGTCCAAGTGGTATAGTTGATGCAATTCTTCGAAACTAATATGTAAGATGTCATCGCCACGGAAGTAATGATGGTCTCTAAATCTGACAAAGATCCACTGCTCACCCCTGCCACACGCATATATGTACCACTTGTTGAGCAAGTACATTTGCGTACCCAATTCATTCAGAGCCGTAGGGTTGTACAGAGTTTTGCCAAATTTATAAGTCTTCTAGGTATCAACTTCCAGGTTCTGGATTGGAGCTTTGCCCGTCACTTGATCCAAGGTTAAACCAGTTTGTTCAAAAAAAGCATTAAGGTCTTGAACCGACACTTCTCCAGAGTTGTCTGGTCGATAGACTTCTATGTTGGAACCATATTCATTAGCAACAACAAGATTTTGCATTGGTTGCTTCTGTTGTCCGAGCTGTGGGACATCCTTCCCTGATGCTCTTTTCCTTTTCTTATGTGCATCATGTGACTTCACGAGGGAGCGGTCATAGTCTGATAGTGGCGGAGGCTTACGAACTTCAAGCATCTTTTTCTTGTGAGCTTCGACCTTCTGCCTCAGCTGATCCGTGGTATGTAAAAGTATGACTTCTCCTTAAGCTTCGCTTGTCTCTGCTTTTGGATATGTATAAAAAAATCTTTCACTTTTTTGTCTTCTTCAGCTGCTATTTGCTCATCAGTCTTTTTAGGAAGTATTTCTTGAGAAATAACTCTTTTTTTTTGGTCTTCTTTGCCGCCGGGACCTTAGACGTCTTTGTAGTGCGTCGCTGTGGAGGCGGTGTTGGATACCGGCGTGGAGGCGATGAGGCCGGTGTTGGAGTCCGGCGTGGAGGCATTGGAGATCGTTGTGGAGGCGGTGGGGCCGGTGTAGGAGTTGGAGATCGTTGTGGAGGCGATGGGGCTGGTGTAGGAGTTGGAGATCGCCGTGGGGATGAAGTCGTCTTGCCCCCCGCGACGCTGTGATGAGATGGGGAATGAATGATTGGGCTAGGCTGGGGGGAGACCCTGCTACAAAAATAAGTTGTGGGTCAATTATTTTTGAAGCCAATATAAAATTAATGGAAAAATAATATTTCATTCACTTTCATTCGTACCTAGGGTGAGGTAGGGGAAGCGGCGGCACCCCAGGAAGATGATGAAGTGTTTGCGCCATTGAATAAATGTCTTCTCTGCTTCTCCTAGTGTCTTCTCCCCATCACCGCCTTCAATGTCAAGAGGAACATTGATGCAACCTTTGAGCACTCTATCGACCGAGACGCTAGCATATCTAGGTTGAATAACTGACCCATGGATTCTTGGTGTCTTCGTTCGGTCTATTGGAGATACAACCCCGACAGCCACCATGATTGATGCATTATTACCATCTGGAATGTGCAGCTCACATGTTGTTAGAGGCTCGGTAATGTCATCAACAGGGAAGCGCAACCCAGCGTCACCTTGAATAACTGGCAGCTCCGTGGAAGCACAACTGTTTTTCATCTGACCAACGGGGCTAATGGTGACTCCCGGCGTTGATTGCGATTGCATTTGACTCATTGCTAGCTGCACTTGCCTCTTGATCTCCTCCTGCATTCTTGCCTCAAGAGATTTTTCTCGTTCACGTGATTCAAGCAATGCTTGTCGTGACTCATTAACAAATTGCTCCAATACACAGATTTGGTCTGCCTCCTCATCCTTCTTTCTCTAGTGGCTTCTGTAGGTATCCCTGTCTGCTGGGAATGCTTGTAGCCACAGAACCACCCCATAGCCTCTTGTTCGACCACCGTGTTCGGGATTCTCTAGGGCATATGTCAATTCATCATTTTCTCTGTTGGGCTTGAAAACACCACTATCAGCTTCTTCCCTAGCACGAGCTAGTCTCTGTGTTGCTCTCTCAATTTTTGGCCGAAAATTAGCTTGCCAGTGTCTGGGTCTAGGCTTCCCCCATGAGCGTAGAACCAATTCTTCACGCGTTGAGGCCAGTTCTTCTCTATTGTTTCAAGTATGATTCCATTGGCAGTAATCTCTGCTTCTAGGTTCTGCCACTTGGGAATAGCACTCCTATAACCACCTGATCCCATACGATGATGGTATTGCTTCTGTCGAGCATTCTGCTGATTCCTCATCACACGTTCCTCGCTCTCTTGAGATGTCTTGTATTGTACGAAGTCATCCCAATGGGACTCCAACTTGACAAACGCCTTAGCATTAAAATTTGGCATTTCATTCTTCAAGATAAACTTTTTATACAATGTCTTCTTCCAACTCTAGAACAATGTTGCCATCTTCTTCATTGTCCAATCCCTCACTAGCTCCTTCAAAGCATCATCTGCTTGTAATGTGAAATGCTGAGTGATATCTCTCCAAGCTAGGTTTTTGTCATGATCAGATACAAAACTAACATTAGGAGCGGATATCTTCTGCTTCCATTCACGAGCACTAACTGGGATCCTATCCCTTACAATGAACCTAGATTGATTGACATATGTCTGAGCATGTGGTCCCAATGGTTTGCCGGTGTCGGTGTCGAATTCTAATATTATGAAACGGCCCTCTAATGGCTTTTTTGGCCCTCGGACTTTCCTACTCTTGCCGGTGGTTGATGTAGATCCAGAGACCGGCTACATGAGTAGAAACACAACGATTAACAACAAATATACGTACGCATGCATCTATAAGAGATGATAGATAATCGAATATACCTCGCCAGTATTTTCTTGTGCGACAATTTGTTGATCTTCAACCACCGGCATATTCAGGATATCCTCATAATCAGCAAAGTACTGACTCGTGTCATCTACATCCACATTGGTGCCGGCGTTGATAATATTCGCCATTATGTCATCATTCAAGTTATCATCCGGAGCAGCCATTTGTATCTTCAAGATAACACATAGATAGAATTACTATGGCACATAACATAAGTAAATGTGATAACACATATAGAATTACTAAATCGAATAAAAAACACTTTCGATCGAAAAACATGGAAATAAGTACATGTATATATACACATAGAATGATACAATTTTCTCTCTCTCTCTCAACACATAGAATAAGTGCATATGTATATATCTCTAGATATATCATCTTGTAACACATAGAATGTCTCTCTAGATACAATTTTCTCTCTCTCTCAACACATGGAAATAATTAAGTACATGTATATATACACATAGAAATAATTAAGTACATATATATGTATACATATAGAATCTCTAGATAGAATTAATTACTAAATCTAATTAAACCTAACATATATACATAGATAGAATTACTAAATCAAAATTAAATCTAACACATATAGAGAGAGATATAGAATAATAATTACTAAATATATCAAAAACTATAATAAAAAACTATCTAAATAAAGTACTAATTAAATTTTAATACATTTAAATCTAATTAACATATATCAAAAACTATCTAAAAACTAGGAATAAACTACTAATTAAATTTTAATACATTTTAATCTAACATATATATCAAACACTACCTAAAAAAACTATCTAAAAAACTATCTAAAAAAGTATCTAAAAAAATATGGCCGAGCGCTATATAGCTAGCAACAGGCTATGGATGGCCATGGCGGCCGGGCGTGCTGGCCGGCCACGGGGCCGAGCAGAGCCGCGCGAGGACGATGTACGGCGGAGACTCGACGGCTATCGGGCGGGGATCGACGACGAGGCCGGGCGGGGGTAGACGACGACGGCGGCGTGGGCGCGGTAGAGACGACGAGATCGACGTTGTAGATCGAAAAGTAGAAGATGAATAGAGGAACGTTCGATATATATAGGCCGGGACCCTTTAGTCCCGGCTGGTAACACCAACCGGGACTAAAGATCCTTTAGTCCCGGCTGGTAAACCGAACCGGGACTAAAGGTCCAACCCTTTAGTCCCGGCTCGGCTTACCAGCCGGGACTAAAGGATCTTTAGTCCCGGTTGGTGTTACCAGCCGGGACTAAAGGTATTTTTGGGCGGGTAGTTCCGCCCACCCTTTAGTCGCGGTTCCTGGCCTGGGCCGGGACTACAGGCCTAAAATTTTTGCAGCCCGCCAAAGTGTTGTTTTTTCATTAAGGATTGTAGATCTTGATGAGCTGCTCAAATGAGACACTAAATGACCTCAGATGAAAAATCTCTGAATACCAAGTTTGATCATATCAGCAAGATCTACAATTGTTACATAGCTCATTTTCCCATTTGAGAAAGTTTTATCAAACACTAGTCACAAATTCTTGAATCTCATATAGACTTTCTAAAACTATGTCACACAATTGTGAAATTTGAACTACATTTTGTTCAAACTTTCTCAAATAAAAAATGTCCTATATAAGGATTGTAGATCTTGATGAGCTGAACAAACTTGGTATTCAAAACTTTTCAATTGGAGACAATCTAGGGTTCCGAAAACTAGTTTGTAGGCGTCGAAATTTAAAAATCACAAATTTGAACCGTCCAAACTATCTGAAATGGAAAGTTGACCAAAACAACAATTGTAGATCTTGATGATTTTAACAAACTTGGTTTTCAAAACTTTTCAATTTGAAGTCATTTAGAGTTCATAATACTAGAGTCAAAGTGTTGTTTTTTCATTTGACCAAATTTGACTTGGTCAAACTTGCTCAAATGAGACACTAAATGACCTCAGATGAAAAATCTCTGAATACCAAGTTTGATCATCTCAGCAAGATCTACAATTGTTACATAGCTCATTTTCCCATTTGAGAAAGTTTTATCAAACACTAGTCACAAATTCTTGAATCTCATAGACTTTCTAAAACTATGTCACACATTTGTGAAATTTGAACTATATTTTGTTCAAACTTTCTCAAATGAAAAAATGGCCTATATAAGGATTGTAGATCTTGAAGAGCTGAACAAACTTGGTATTCAAAATGTTTCAATTCGAGACAATCTATGGTTCCAAAAACTAGTTTGTAGGCGTTGAAATTTAAAAATCACAAATTTGAACCGTCCAAACTATCTCAAATGGAAAGTTGACCAAAACAACAATTGTAGATCTTGATGATTTTAACAAACTTGGTATTCAAAACTTTTCAATTTGAAGTCATTTAGAGTTCATAATACTAGAGTCAAAGTGTTGTTTTTTCATTTGACAAAATTTGACTTGGTCAAACTTGCTCAAATGAGACACTAAATGACCACAGATGAAAAATCTCTGAATACCAAGTTTGATCATCTCAGCAAGATCTACAATTGTTACATAGCTCATTTTCCCATTTGAGAAAGTTTTATCAAACACTAGTCACAAATTCTTGAATCTCATATAGACTTTCTAAAACTATGTCACACACTTGTGAAATTTGAACTACATTTCGTTCAAACTTTCTCAAATGAAAAAATTGTCTATATAAAGATTGTAGATCTTGAATAGCTTAACAAACTTTGTATTCAAAACTTTTCAATTGGAGACAATCTAGGGTTCCGAAAACTAGTTTGTAGGCGTTGAAATTTAAAAATCACAAATTTGAACCATCCAAACTATCTCAAATGGAAAGTTGACCAAAACAACAATTGTAGATATTGATGATTCTAACAAACTTGGTATTCAAAACTTTTCAATTTGAAGTCATTTAGAGTTCATAATACTAGAGTCAAAGTGTTGTTTTTTCATTTGACCAAATTTGACTTGGTCAAACTTGCTCAAATGAGACACTAAATGACCACAGATGAAAAATCTCTGAATACCAAGTTTGATCATCTCAGCAAGATCTACAATTGTTACATAGCTCATTTTCCTATTTGAGAAAGTTTTATCAAACACTAGTCATAAATTCTTGAATCTCATATAGACTTTCTAAAACTATGTCACAACAGTGCATCGTTATATCATGCGAGCACAACAGTGAATTTTTTCTTGACGTATGACCCTTGGTTATGATCTTATCGTAACCATGGAGTGTCTTCATCATTTAACATGATGCTTGGATCTTTCTTCACTATGAAGGGTGGAATTCGGACATTTCTTTCATAATCTTCTGACATATCTGACTTGTCTTCAATTCCCACTATATTTATTTTCCTAGAAAGAACTATGTGGCGCTTTGGCTCATTGATCATTGAGTTGATGTCTTCATTTTTTCCTCTCTTTGATTTTGTAGACATGTCTTTCACATAGAACATCTGACTCACATCGGCAGCAAGGACGAATGGTTCGTCTTTGTACCCAATATTGTTGAGGTCCACTGTTGTCATTCCATACTCTTTGTCGACTGTTACCCCTCTTCTGGTCAGCTTCACCCATTGGCACCGGAACAAAGGGACTTTAAAATTACGTGCGTAGTCTAGTTCCCATATATCTTCTATGCGGCCATAATATGTTTGTATATTCCCATTTGGATCTATGCCATCTATGCGAACACCACTATTTTGATTGGTGCTCCTTTTATCTTGGGCAACTGTGTAAAATGTATTCCCATTTATCTCGTACCCTTGGTACGTGAGGATATGCCATGATGGTTGCCTAGCCAACAAATACAGTTGCTCATCAATATTGTCATCGCCTTGACATTCTTTTCGCAACCAACCACTGAAACTTTCCATGTGCTGATGCCTAATCCAAGCTTCAGTCTTCCCTGGAAACTTGGATCGTAAGAACTCCTTATGTATCTCGATGTACGGATGCACCAATGACGAGTTCTGAAGAACTGTGTAGTGTGCTTTATTGAAATAATCATCTTCCATGCCAATATATGTTTTCTTCCCTAAAGTTCCTTTACCACTGAGTCTCCCCTCGTGTCGCGATTCGGGAACGCCAATCGGGGCAAGGTCAGAAATAAAGTCAACACAGAACTCAATGACATCCTCTGTTCCATAGCCCTGGGCGATGCTTCCTTCAGGCTTAGAACGGACTTTCACATATTTCCTCAAGACTCCCATAAACCTCTCGAAGGGAACATGTTATGTAAGAACACAGGTCCAAGAATACTAATCTCCTTCACCAAATGAACTAGGAGGTGTGTTATGATATTAAAGAAGGATGGAGGGAACACCAACTCAAAGCTGACAAGACATTGAACCACATCATTCTGTAGAGTAGCTAGTTCCACTGGATTGATTGCCTTCTGAGAAATTGCATTGAGGAATGCACATTGCTTCACGGTGGCTAGACGTACATGTGGTGGTAGAATTCCTCTTAAAGCAACTAGAAGCAATTGCGTCATAAGCATGTGGCAGTCATGGGACTTTAAGTTTAGGAATTTCTTCTCTGGCACATTTATTATACCCTTTATATTGGAGGAGAATCCTGATGGGACCTTGATGCTGCTTAGACATTCGAACATGCTGTCCCTCTCTTCTTTGCTAAGCGTGTAGCTAGCAGGACTTAAGTAATGACATCCATCATCTGTCTTCTCTGGATGAAGGTTGTCTTGTTCTTTCATGCCCTGCAAGTCCTGGCGTGCTTCAAGTGAATCCTTTGGCTTCCCGTACACACCCATGAATCCTAATAGGTTCACACAAAGATTCTTTGTCAGGTGCATCATGTCGATTGCGTTGCGGACCTCTAGGACTTGCCAATAGGGTAGCTCCCAAAAGATGGACTTCTTCTTCCACATGGGTGCGTGTCCCTTAGCATCTTTGGGAACAGATTCGCTGCCTTGTCCCTTTCCAAATACTACTTTCACATCCTTGACCATTGTGAGTACATCTTTCCTGGTTCGGTTATGAGGCTTCTTCCGATGGTCTGGCTTACCTTTAAAATGCTTACCTTTCTTTCTTACTTGGTGATTCAAAGGAAGGAATCGACGATGGCTAAGGTACATGACCTTTTGACATCTTTTCAAATATATACTATCAAGGTCATCAAAACAAAGTGTGCATGTATTATATCCTTTGTTTGTCTGACCTGAAAGATTACTTAAAGTAGGTCAATCATTGATTATTACGAACAACATTGCTCGTAGGTCAAAGTGTTCTTGTTTGTACTCATCCCAGACACGTACACCTAGTTTATTCCATAAAACTAGAAGTTCTTCAACTAATGGCTTCAGATAGACATCAATGTCGTTGCTAGGTTGCCTCGGACCTTGGATGAGGATCGGCATCATAATAAACTTCCGCTTCATGCATAACCATGGAGGAAGGTTGTAGATACATAGAGTAACTGGCCAAGTGCTATGACTAGTGCTCTGCTCCCCAAAAGGATTCATACCATCTGTACTTAAGGCGAACCTTAAGTTTCTAGCCTTATTTGCAAACTCTGGAAATTCCCTATCTATCGCTCTCCACTGGGACCCATCAGCTGGGTGTCTCAGCATATTGTCTACCTTACGGTCTTCTTTATGCCACCGCAACAACTTTGCATGGTCTTTATTTCTAAACAAATGTTTTAAGCGTGGTATTATAGGAGCATACCACATAACCTTGGCAGGGATTTTCTTTCTAGGACGTTGTTCACCCTCGATGTCACCAGGATCATCACGCCTGATCTTATACCGCGCTGCTTTACATACCGGGCATTCATCCAAATTCTCGTATTCATTGCCATGGTAGAGGATGCAGTCATTAGGACATGCATGTATCTTCTGGATTTTTAATCCCAAAGGGCAGACAACCTTTTTTGCTTCGTACGTAGTGGTGGGCAATTCATTTGGCTTCGGAAGCATCTTCTTTATGAGGTTCAATAAATTCCTAAATGCCTTGTCGGATACACCATTCTTTGCCTTCCACTGTGGCAATTCCAGTGTTGTACCTAGCTTTTTTTGTCCCTCTTCGGCCGTCGGGTATAGCAACTTCCTATGATCCTCAAGCATGCGCTCGAACTTAACTTTCTCTTTTTCACTTTCGCATTCTTGTTGTGCATCACGAATGGCATCGCCAAGAGCATCACCGAGATCATCTTCTGCCGCTACCTCTTCTTCATCTCGCCCCATTGTAGTATCATCAAAGGCACCATACTGAGCAATAATGTCATCAATGTCTAAATCTTCTCCTTCACCTTCTTCCATCATGACCCCGCTTTCTCCATGCTTAGTCCAACATATATAGTTTGACATGAAACCTGACTTAAGCAAATGTGAATGAAGACTCATTGAGCTTGAATATTCCTTTAAATTCTTACATATGGCACATGGACAACACATGAAACCGTCCCGCTTATTTGCCTCGGCCACACCTAAGAAATAGTGCACGCCCTCAATAAAGTCTTGGGAGCGGCGATCGGCATTGTACATCCAATGGCGTGACATAATCTGCATTACACGACAAATTATGAAAACCTTGAACATAATTAAGTATTTTATTACACAACATAGATGACACACACATAGTTGATTAATTAACTAAGCCTGGCTACAACGTAAGCAATCCCAACTATCACTAAACAAACTAAAACTACAATGCACTTCAGTAACATAATTATTTCGTGATCGTACGCAACTAAAACAGGCAAATCATTCTTCTGTTGAATATCAATAAGCTTCTCCTGCTGGCTCACTGCCTCATCATCAGCAGCCGCTACCTCAAGCGCACTCCAATTCTGCACGTATGTAGCATGATCTTCCTCCCAGTACCAACCATCGCATCCATTGCCCTCCCACTGAAATTAAAGCCAAAAAATATTTAGTCAAAAATATTTAAGAAAAGCAGGTCAGTTAGCCATAATAATCAAATGCATAAGAAACTCACATCGCGATCCGGGCACTTGTAGAAAACACGACCCTTGTTGGGTCCCTGTCTCTTGACTCGGTACTCCATCACAATCTTCTGCTTACACTTGCCGCAGATAATGAGATGGAGTTCTGGCCTCAGTCGTTTCGCAACCGAACGAGAGGCCGAGGATCCGTACCAGTTGTCATCTACTTTCTATACTTATTTTTGCAAACTAGTGTAAATTTCACATTTTCTAAAATAATATATTTAAACAAAACTAAAATTATTTATTTACCTAACTAAACCATGAAATATGTACTATGTATAATAGTAAAATACCAAACTATCAAGTGATTTTACTATTGTAAATCATCATGTGATTTTGAGCTAAAAATGACATAGAAATCACATAGCTCAAAGACAAGTTTCAATAAATAACCATCCGTACTAGTTGACCTTGCTTACGTGATCATCTCGACGAGCATTTCTCCACCGGACGGCACCGTACTTGGCCAAGGAAGAGCTCCGATTCTACGAGGAAGGCAACACGGTCTTCCATGACCGTTGCCGCTCTCCCTCATAGAATCAAAGGTCCTCCTTGACATCCATTACCGCTCGGCAGAGAACATGCTCGGCGAAATGAACACGGTCCGCAAGTTCAACTAGTACGGATTTTCTATAATTTTCTAACTATTTTCTAAGTTTTTCATTTCATGGAAAATTTAATTCTAAAAAATAAAAGGCATGATTTCTAAGTAGTTCATTTCATGGAAAAAATAATTCTAAGTGACCTGCTCGATATCGGCGAGCTCGCGGGCGTTTAGGTTGCCGAGGATAGTAACATTTGTAGATGACATTTGTAGGTCTGAAGTTATCAAATATCCATCAAATTATTGCTCAAAAACATGTTTTAATAAATAACCATCCGTACTAGTTGACCTTGCTTACGTGATCATCTCGGCGAGCATTTCTCCACCGGACGGCACCGTACTTGACCAAGGAAGAGCTCCGATTCTACGAGAAAGGGAACATGGTCTTCCACGACCGTTGCCGCTCTCCCTCGTAGAATCAAAGCTCCTCCTTGACGTCCGTTACCGCTCGGCAGAGAACATGCTTGCCGAGCTGAACACGGCCCGCAAGTTCAACTAGTACGGATTTTCTAACATTTTCTAACAATTTTCTAAGTTTTTCATTTCATGGAAAAAATAATTCTAAGATCACGTAAGCCGTCGGGGACGAGGATGGCGCGTGCTCCAGCGAGGACGAGCGAGACGTGATTTTGATGAACTAATTTAACTTTTGTTTATCCAAACATATATGCAAATCATCATGTGATTTTGAGCTAAAAAATGACATATAAAATCATAATAAAGTCCAACATATAAAGTTACATATGCATCTACATCGCAAAATGAGATAAGCTACTGATAAAACATAAGAGGATTAAGTTTGTTACCTCCAAAATCGAAGAGCAACACCAATGGAGGGGGAGAGAGCAAGAACAACAGCAAGCTGAAGAACAGAGGCAGTGAGTTTGAATGGAATGGCTCGGGCTCGAGGAGGAAGAAATGAGCCGGTGTATAGGCCGGCATAATTAGTCCCGGTTAGGTGGCCAAACCAGGACTAAAGATTAATATTTATTCCCGGGGTATCACCCAAACCGGGACTAAAAGCTTTAGTCCCGACTAGTATTACCAACCGGGACTAAAGGTAAACCTTTAGTCCCGGTTGGTAATACTAGCCACCTTTAGTCCCGGTTGGTAATACCAGTCGGGACTAAAGATCCCTGCCCCGCGGATGACCGTTGGACAGGGACCTTTAGTCCTAGTTGGTATTACGAACCGGGACTAAAGGGTCCTTTAGTCCTGGGGGTAAAAAATACCGAGGCTAATGGCAAATTGGGACATCGTTCTAAAGTCTGTTCTCTAGTAGTGGTAGTTTGCCGAATGCCGAGCACTCGGCAAACAATAACACTCGGCAAAGACCAGGTTTGCCGAGTGTCGGGCACTCGGCAAACCAGAACACTAGGCAAAGGGCCGCCGCCGTTAACGGCTGGCAGCCACCATTAACCCTTTGCCGAGTGTCTTCTCCTGACACTCGGCAAAGCGCTGATTTGCCGAGTGTCATTTTTTGACACTCGGCAAACCATATTTTTTTTACTTTTGACCTCCAAACTTTTTTCTGCAGTCCTCATACAATACCTGGTACTCCATGTTCCAATGTGACACATTTCTTGGACTTTTTCTATATTTCTTTAATTTATTTCATTTAATTAAATTTTCTTGGATAATTCAAATTATAATTGCTAGTCATTCGAATAATGAAAAAATGAATGGAAAAATGATATTCATGTTATTTAGTATAATGTGAGGCCGTATCCAGGAATAGACCACCAATTTTGAACATCTTGTTCATGAAACATGACCACAAACTTGCGGTCGAATTGTTTTTAAATTCTATAAAAAGCAAACGAAGACCAAAAATCTTGAAACTTGTCGAGATGTCATGATATCATATGTGGAGGCTATGATAAAAAAGTGAGAAGGTTTTGCACAAGTTGTCACGTACGATGCTTGCAAACCGAAGAATCTCCGAAGAAGTTCCTGACAAGTCAAAGGACAATATTAAGGCTAGAGTGGATCTGGCAACGTTATGCGATAGACCAAATCAACATATGAAGCCTCCTAGTCGCGGAAAGACATGGAGAAGGCCTAAGGCCGATTTTGTCTTGAGCAAGCCCCAAATGAGGGAAGTACTAGAATGGATCTAGACGTTAATGTTCCCTGATGGGTATGCATCTAATCTAAGGAGGGGAGTGAACTTATCTACTCTACGAGTCTTAGGGATGAAGAGTCATGACTACCACATATGGATTGAGCGGCTTCTTCCGGCAATGGTTCAAGGATATGTCCCTGAGCATGTCTGGCTAGTGCTGGCAGAGTTGAGCTATTTCTTTCACCAGCTTTGTGCCAAGGAGTTATCTCGGACCATGATTGCTGACTTGGAAAGAATGGCACATGTGTTGCTCTATAAGTTGGAGAAGATCTTTCCACCTAGCTTCTTCAATCCGATGTAGCATTTGATTTTGCACCTCCCATATGAGGCACGAATGGGGAGGCCGTGTAGGGCCGTTGGTGCTATCCAATCGAGAGATGTCTAAAGATTCTTCGAAAGAAATGTAGAAATAAATGTAAAATCGAGGCTTCTATTGCAGAGGCATACATTCTGGAGGAGGTGGTGAACTTCACAACAACATACTATGGTGACAACCTCCCTAGTGTGCATAATCCACCCCATCGTTACAATGCTGGCAAAACTGAATCGAACCTCAGCCTTTTCTGAGGGCAACTCGGAAGTGCAAGTGCATCGACCCCAAGACCTTGAATCATGAAGAGTGGCGCCATATCATGCTATACGTGTTGACCAACCTTGACGAAGTGGTGCCGTACATGCAGTAAGTTCTCAACGAACTTGTTAAATACGCCATCACTATTCTGCATCCAACCCCCTAGTTTCTCATTGGTAAAGGGAATTTCTTCATGAATTCTGGCGTCAATCAAGGGATCCTACCCCGCAGCAGCTAGATACCCCTCTTAGACAGGGTGCGGGAAATGGAATGCCGGATTTCATTTCTTGGTTCAAATAGAAGGTACCGTCCAATTTAGCTCGTACATAGTTTGACATTCCAAGTTACTCGTACGTGCGAATAATATAACGATGTATCCTGCTTGAGCTTGCAGGGCCAGTGGGATGCGTCTATGCGTGTCGAGTTGAGACAGGTTGCCGATGGCTTTGCCTATAGGGTCAGGTCATTTTCCGGTTATGACGTGAATGGATATTGCTTTCGCACAACAAGCTACGAGCATAGTCGGCCCAATCGAACAAGTTCCGGAGTTTTTACGTCTAGCGTTGATGAGGTCGAGTATTATGGAAGAATTGAAGAAATATACGAACTCAAGTTTCATGGTTCCAAACCTTTTAATCCTGTCATATTTAAATGCCATTGGTTTGATCCTAAAGTAACGAGACAGACATATTCTAATCTTGGGCTAGTCGAAATTCAATAGGATTCCATCTTACCAGGAGACGATGTCTATATTGTGGCCCCACAGGCCATGCAAGTTTATTATCTCCCATATGCGTGTCAAACCAAAAGGCATCTTAAGGGTTGGGATATTGTGCACAGGGTATCGCCACACGGTAAAGTGCCTGTCCCAAATGATGAAGATTACAACTTAGACCCAAACACATATGACGGAGAGTTCTTTCAAGAAGAGGGACTAGAAGGGAGGTTTGAGATAGACTTAACCAAAGCGATCGGAATGGAAGTAGATAATGAAACGGTTATTGAAGAGGACGCTGGAGATGAGGTGCAAAATGTGAAGGACTTACAAATGCTTGAGCGATTACATTTAGACAATGACAATGGCAACATTGCTCATTCGGATAGTGTTGATTATTTCGACATGATTGATAGTGATGATGAGACTTATGATCCAGCTAATCTCGATCATGAAGATTATTTCTAATACATGTAATACTATGTTATTTTGTAATTACGTTTTGTTTATTTTGCATCTCTTTCTAAGTACTTCTTGTTTATCTGTGCTTATTGGTTTACTCTTTTTAATTGTAGGTGATTGAACAAAGATGATGGGCGGTGGGATGAGGAAGCTAGCGTCCTTATACGGAAGGACAACGACCGCTGCACCAGGGGAGAGTAGGAGGAGGAGCAGCCGCAGGAGGGAGCCGGCGCCTGCCGCCCCGTCGCGTGAGGAGGAGGAGGAGCAGGTGCCCCAGGAGGACGCGCAGGAGGACAATGATATAGCAGGGTGTTCCACTTCCTCTAGTTCATCGAGCGTCTACCTATGAGGTCCTGTGAGCCTCCCTCAGCGACTGATGCCTCATGAGAGACGCTCGCTGATTCGACCCGAGGGGGAAAAGTAAGTAACTTTAGATGTTATCACTACTTTATATGATATGTTGAAAATCAAAATAGAAACTAATAATTTTTCTTAATCACTTGGGCAGAAACTAGACGATTGTGGCGAGTGGAGGTGCTCACACATGCCAAGTCAATGGCATCCTCGGTCTTCTGTGCAAGGAGCACTTCCCTGGCCTGGTTGAGTACGTCAGAGTGACAGGGCCGGTCTACTCATTTGACCACTATGCCGCCACCCCCGATGATGCAGATCAGGACCATAGGGTATTCAACAATAAGGCAGAGCGGGTGAAGCAAGAGCTGTGGGTAAGTCTTCCTCGCACTACATTGCTCAATACATTGCATTCATTGGACATTCTTGAAATAATCAATGGATACATCGTGTTTGTATGCAGGATTTCTTTAGATGCCAGGACGGACATGAGGCCAGGGCGGATGCGGTGGCTACCAAATGCTGCAAAAAACTGGTCGTGGACATGCATTACGAGGCGCGCATCCAAGCAATCATAACTTACCACGGGACCGTCCTTGGAACGAAGGTCACCAAAAAGGACGCAAGAACAATGACGCTGACCCGGGACCAGTACCTGCAGGTTAATACAGAACATTAATACTGATTCCTTTTGAGATTAAGTAGGCTTAATTTCATCTTCTGATATGTCAGGTACTTGATGGCTTGTAGATGATTCCTTATTGGTGCGCCACACATCCCCAGTGCTGGGTACAGATGGTGGACAAGTGGTGCTCACGCGAGTGGGAGGAGATGCACAACTTGTGCCGGGAGCGGCATTTGATGATGCCAGGTGTAGCACACCATCAAGGCAGCCGCAGCCTCAGCGGATACGCAGAAACATGGGTACGCGAATTCATTTATTTATTCTAACACTCAATTCTGCATGATTTCTAATCATCTTGTTGTTTTTCTCGCAGTCGGTGTCACATGGTGGCCAGCCTTGCTCCATCTTCAAGGCATTTGCTATGGCCCACAAGGGCAAGGCGACGTTCGATGTCGACTACAACCCGGAGGACGGGCCTGAGGCATACATCAATGCGACCGTCCACAACTGCCTCAGTGAGTACACATCGATGGCAAGGGAGGTCCATGGGCCAGAGTACGATCGGAGCACTGAGGACCTTGATGGAGAAGTCGTCATGAGGGTGGGAGGAGGCAAGAAGCATGTGCGGTACTGGATTGGCGACGACGCAATCGACTCGACCACTACTCCCAGTCTCTCCTAGATTCGAGCAAGAAGGACGAGCACAAGCCCAGCCATACGACCTCGATAGGACACTTCACACCACCGGGTGGAGGCACTCGAGGTTATTCCTTGTTTATTCGTCGTTCATTGGTTTTTTCATACCTTTCCTTTGCATTATTGTAACATTAGGGTGGATATATTGTAGGCCTAGCTGAAACAAGAGAGGAGGATATGGGAGCAGATGCAGGCGAAGATGGAGAGGGTGGCGGCCGAGCATGAGGCTGAGCAGCAGAGGATGGCGGACATTCTTCAGTACATGCAAAGTCTTGGCACCGCTACGGGTGTAGTTCCGCCACCTTTGCTATTCGCTCCACCTCCACCTCCACCTCCTCACTATTCCACTCCTGTGAGTATAAATGTTTTAGTTTGTATGTTCATGCTTACGGTCAAACCTAGTGGAGTATGAAAGTTTTATTCATGTATGGTATATATTTATCTTGTCTCACACATGCAATCTCTTCTCCTTTGTGCAGAATCAATTGGCGGCATTGAACGATCCTCATGCTTCAGCGAATCCTTCACCAAATCAGTCTCATTGGCCATCTTGATGATGATACTTGTGGTTGTTAATGGTACTTCTATTTGCAATTGTGGTTGTAGATGATGGAGCACTTGGATTACTTGTGAACTTATTTGTGTTATATTGTGAGACATGTGACGTTTGTGATATATATGTGACGTTTGTCATATATATGTGGTGTTGGTGATATATATGTGCTGTTGATGATATATATGTGATGTTGGTGATGTTTGTTATATATATCTTCTGTTTGTTTGGACGGGATGTAAAAAACAAATAAAAAGATTGTTTTCAGTCACTTTGCCGAGTGCAATGGCCATGACACAAGGCAAAGTGACTACCTGGGAACATGCTTTGCCGAGTGCAAAGGCCATTGCACTCGGCAAACATCACAGATTTGCCGAGTGGCACGGGCAAGGCACTCGGCAAAGGTCGCATGTTTGCCGAGTGTCTTGCCGGTGGCACTCGGCACAGCGGCCACCTTTGCTGAGTGTCTGAGTCAACGGCGCTCGGCAAAGCGATGACCTTTGCCGAGTGGTTGACCTTGACACTCGGCAAAGCCGCCGTCACGGTGGCGCTCGCCGTCACGGTGGCGCTCGCCGTCACGGTGACTTTTCTTTGCCAAGTGTCAGATTAGCACTCGGCAAAGGCTTTGCCGAGTGCCCGATAAAGTGCACTCGGCAAAGAGGTCTTTGCCGATAAACTGTTTACCGAGCGCCCTTTACCGAGTGTAACACTCGGCAAAGGCTTTGCCGAGTGTATATCGGCCTTTGCCGAGTGCCTGAGGCACTCAGCAAAGAAGCTAAATCCGGTAGTGGACCCCCGGTATCCATAGGACAAGACATGGGCCGCATCATCAGAGGTGGCACAGCCCACAAGATCAAGGCGTGCGCCGTACGACACTAGATGGCGTGCACCGCAAGACTACATGAAGATATAATTTATTGTATAATACAAAATAGGACACTTTCCTTATAACCCTACCCCTCCAGAGCATATAAGGAGGGGCAGGGGTACCCTAGTTGACGGACCTCATACATCCCCATATAGATCTTGGGCTTCGCCTAAGGCATCTTATCACACGGAACATAATATCATAGCCAATACAATCCAACAGGCCAATGAGTAGGGTATTACGTCACGCTGACAGTCCGAACTTGTCTAACTCTTGTGTCTCTGTTGCATTCTTGTTCTTAATCACGCACATCTCTGCCGATCAATCTACCTTCGTAGGATATCCCTCGGAGGACTGCCGACGATATTCTGTCGACATTTTGACTTTTTTAGATTCATAGTTTTTGCTACGCACCTAGATATATATTATGTCTAAATACATAGTAAAAGCTATGAATCTAGAAATGATAAAATATCTTATAATTTGGGATGAAGAAGTAATATATAAGAAGGGTACCTGTACCTAGTTGGCTAGTTTCATCTATATCTTCAGCCAACATAGCACTGCATTCTATCTGAAGACTGAAGGATAGAATGGGTCTCTCCACCAAGCTTTTTGCGGTCCTCTTCCTGCTCCTCATTGGTTATACTGGTATGTCATGATGATAAACCCACCATATGAATAGTTTGGAACCGGAAACGCTGCTTGTATTTTGAAGCCTTTCAAGATCGTTCGCCAAAAACAAAGTCATTCAAGAAATTCTACATGATGTGTTGCTTTGTGTTTGTGTTTGCAGAGATGCAGGGACCAGTGACTATGGCATTAGCGAGAAAGTGCCAGTCGAAGAGCTTCCACTTCAAGGGACCCTGCTCGAGAGACGCAAACTGTGCAACCGTTTGCCGGACAGAAGGTTTTACCGGTGGCAAGTGCAGAGGCCTACGCCACCGCTGCTTCTGTACCAAGGACTGCTAGTTGCCTACTAGTTGCCTCGCGTGCTGCATGCATATGCATGTCCTGAACGGATGAGCTGGAAAATATGTATGCATTACCAAATGGCAGTAGCACATGAATGAAGTAAATAATGGGAACGAGTCTATTTTGGACATTGAACTGTTGAGAGCTTAAGCTACTTCGGTATTTTTTAGCATATTAACTCTAAAGTCAAATATCTTTATTCCTCCAACTATTAACAGCCTGTTCGGGAGGCCGTAAACGATCATGGATTATTTACTGCTGGCTGGTTTGGTGTGAGAGAAAAACACTGTTCCTGGCTGGAAATTTACGATCGTTTACGAGCAAGCGAACAGGCTCATGGTGTTGGGACTTGGGTGATGCTAGAAAAAAAGAGAGTATTCTGGCATCACTCTTGACACTGCAATCAATGATGCCAGAGCTTAGAACACTGATGTCAGAGCTTAGAAAACTTGGAGCAAATCAAGTTGAGGAATTGGTGCGCATCGATTAAGCAAAGAGGAAAATTAAAGATGTAGGGTCCTCTATTCTAGCAACCCAAAAATAGTGGCAGGGTGCCGGCCTGTGGCACCTATGTTTGGTTTGGGCCCTCTTACCAGGGGTAGTTGCAGTGGTCGCCAACCCAGTGGGTCGTGGTCGGACCAGGTTACGGTGCGGCCCTGTAGGATGAAGCCAAGGTTCAGGGATTTTCTGGACCGACTTGCCTAGATTTTCTTTCTTGGTGCAAAGACGTGGGGGCGGTCTTCTCCCGTCGATCCAGTTTTTTTCTACTCTACTTCGTTCAATACATTGTCTTGTTTATCATTTTGACTATGAGGGTGTTTGGGACTGCTACACAAAATCTACTTCACAAACTCCATCGTGGAGTAGCTTCACAAAAAACTAGAGTTTGTGGAGCACCTCTTTAGGTGCTCTCACAACTCTATTTTTTCTCGAACGGGGTGCGTGAAGCTGAAACCGTTTAGCTAAGAAACGTGGAACAGAGCTGAATGGAACAGAGCAATCCCAAACACCCTCTATATATGTCATGGGACCCATCGTACAACTATTTCTATGTATAACGTCTTAGAGCATCTCCACCGGATGTAGTTTTTCGGCAGGGTCGAAGCTACATTATGGCGTCGGGTTTCACCGACCCCAATGACTCGGTGACCGCATCACGTACTCTACGATTTTCAACCGACCCCGGCAAAAAAAAAAGAACGTTTTTCCTCCTACATATGTAAGCTGCCAAAGCCAAACTGCAATGATTTAAAACCCTACAATTTAGGGAGTTTTTGGATGCAGTAAATTCTAAATTGCCTACTATTGCAGTTTCAATCTCAAAAAATCTTTTGCGCTTTTCAAATTCTGGAGTTTGATAGAGTTGGTTAGGTCATACTTATTGATTTCAGTTTATCAAAACTAAAAGATCTTAATCGTGAAAATAAATATTTATATTGATAATCGGCATGTTCTCTGGTTGGTTTATGGGCTGATAAGCCCTGGCTGGTGCTGGTTTGTTGTGAGCGAAAAACATTGTATCATGGCTGATAAGCCCCGGCTGAAATCAACAAGCGAACAGGCTGCGAGCTTATATAATATTATCCATAGCATTATATTACTGTTGATCAATATTATCAATTGTATTATTATCGGTCAGAGCTAAAAGTTGTTAGTACCATGTGTTTGGACTGACCACGGTGACATTTTATATATTTTGGCTTTGTCCTTGCTGCATTGTTGCGCTCCACCAGTGCAGAGGCCTTCCGCTTCACAGAAGCCGTTGCGCCCTTGGTCTCCTTCGCACTATCGGGTCATCTTGCATTCAGGGCCCTGCTTACATTTGGCGAGGTGGCAAGAGATGGATGTGCGTAAGCCATAAGGTGATGAGATTTGCCGTGCAGAAACAGATTTTTGGAAAGTTACCGTCACAACTTTTGTGTGTAATATTGTTTGCGACATATATAACTTATTACCACAAATTCTAATCATAACTTTTTAAATGTATTTCTGATAAAGTAGTATAGACAATTTATCATGACAACTTTTCTACATAACCTTTGGAAGAAATAATTGAACAAAGAAAGAAAATTTAGAATCAAGAAAAAGACGAAAATACATCTGGCGTCACTCATCATCCTTCTCATGAGGAACCTAAGATGATAAATATGCATCCAGTAAGGCAGTCACAGCATTGGACCACACATTAAGGCTGGTATTTTCGGCAGTGCGCTGGCTATAGTCAGTTTGTAATGGCCTGTGCTCTTTTATAGTAGATATAGATATAGATATAGAATAGATAGATAGATTAGCCACCAATTACAACCATGACTTAGTGTAGAAGAAACAATTGATTGAAGAAAAAATCTTAGGCTCAAGAAAAACACCAAAGACATCTGTAAACCACCCAAGAATATATGTGTGCTGCTACAGCCTACGCAAGTATATAAGAAGGGTACCGGCCTGTACCTAGTTTCATCTAGAATGAAATACACTGGCGGCCCTTTAACTTGTCGGTGTGTGCCAGTCCGGTCCACGAACTTGCAAACGCGGAAAATGGGCCCCTGAACTTGTCAAGTTGTTCACCGCAGGTCCATTTCCCATCCGGCGTGGCCTACAGGTGACGTGGCAGCGTCAGCGTGGCGGACGAAGCACGTGAGCCGCACGTTTCAATGTAGGCCCCTCACGTCAGGGTCGCGCCCCTACCTCCCGCTCCGCACGGGACGAACGCCGTCGCCGGCAGCGCTTGGACCACGCCTGGCCGCACCCTTCTCCCGCGTCCCCTGCACGACCAAGCACCCCCGCGCGGACCCTTTCTACGCGTCGCAGCCCCTCGCCCCGAGCCGCTCGTCCCGCAGCGCCGAGTCAAAGATCCGCCATTGTCGGCATGGAGCCGAGCTCCTTGACTGGCCTTTCCTCTCCTCCCGCGGCCTCTCTCTCCCTCTAAAATGGTGCCTAGAGTGTCGCGTGAGCACTCCGCACTCACTCCGGTTCTCCCCATGCTCCCTCTCTCGCTCTACAGGTGTCGCCGCCTCATCCCAAGCTAGCAGCGCCGCCGCCACCATCGATCTCCTCCTCTGCCGCTTTCCAGCAGACGCGAGCTTGTCGACGAGCTTCGGGGCGTGCTAAGGCACCCTCCATTGCTCCCACGCTCTTCCTCTCCCTCTCTGCGCGTCACTCTAGCTCGCCGGAGCTGCGCCGCCGCGGCCGAGCCGCCTCGCCGCACGTACCGCTGCCTCCGGACGTCCTCCGCCGCGGGGAATGTCCTAGGCGAGTCGCCTCGTCGCGCTCTCCACCCCCGTGTAACCCGCACAGGTGCTAGAGCTCCACAGCGCCACCCCGCCGAGCTCGCCGTTGCCGGCAATGGGCGCCGCCGTGTCTCGCGCCTCCCGGTCCACCAAACAGTGTGGACGCAGCGCCACCCCGCCGCGTTAGGTATTGAAACGTGCGGCTCACGTGCTTCGTCCGCCACGCTGGCGCTGCCATGTCGCCTGGAGGCCGCGCCGGATGAGAAATGGACCTGCGGTGAACAACTTGACAAGTTCAGGGGCCTATTTTCCATGTTTGCAAGTTCGTGGACCGGACTAGCACAGGCCGACAAGTTAAAGGGCCGCTAGTGTATTTCACTCTTCCATCTATATCTTCAGCCAGCATAACACTCCATTCCAAGACTGAAGGATAGAATGGGTCTCTCCACCAAGCTTTTTGCGGTCCTCCTCCTGCTCCTCATTGGTTATACTGGTATGTCATAAGAAACACATGCGCATGTGTGGTGATGCCTAATAGATTTTAAGGCTTCAAATTTGCAAGATCCTACGAATCATTGCAAGATGTACATGAAGTTGCTTTGTGTTTGTGTTTGCAGAGACGCAGCTGGGACCAGTGACTATGGCAGTGGCGAGGAAGTGTGAGTCGCAGAGCCTCCACTTCAGGGGACCCTGCTCAAGAGACACAAATTGTGCAAGTGTTTGCTTGACCGAAGGTTTTTCTGGTGGCGTGTGCAAAGGCCTACGCCACCGCTGCTTCTGTACCAGAGACTGCTAGTTGCCTCGCGTCCTGCATGCATATGCATGTCAGCAACGAATCAGTAAAATATGTATGCGTTACCAAATGGCAGTAGCACATGAATGAAATAAATAATGAAACAAGTCTATTTTGGACATTGAACTGTTGAGAGCTCGAGCCTGTATTTATAAGCTTTTGGTTCTCGAACCATTAAAATAAGATAACTTAGACTGCGTGGGAAGCGTGGTTAGCAGTCTCAAACTCATTCAATTCAAAAAAAAAAAATGGGATAACTCATGCACTGCACAGCGTTAGTCCATAGTAGCAATATAAACGACGAAGAATAGTAGATCAAACACAGGTGACACGAGATTTTAACGTGAAAAACCCTCCCAAGTAAGAAGGCAAAAACCACGGGCACCAGCCAACAAATCTTCACTATATCAGGTGAGGTTACAAACGTCGGGGATTTACAACTTTTCTTATCCCAAGACGACGGCTTATAGGAGGTATATATAGAAATGGAAAACCCTAATAGGCGACGATCCGTACAGAATTTACAACTTTTCGCTTCGGCCTAAGCCTCCCAGCGACGGGCCTCGCTTCGCTCCGTCAGAAGTTAGCATTTATCGTGTACATAACTGAATTTGGATCACAACTCAACATACCTGAACAATCGCCAGATTGGATCAGTTTCAGATTGGGCTACAAAAAAAAATGTTTGGGTCAAAATTTTTAGACCAAGCCCGATCTGACTCACTTGCGGGTTGGGTCAGGCTATTTGTCGCGTTTTCCTACTTTCGAATTCAACCCGATGCACTGATGGGTTGGGTTGGAGTTTTTTCGGGCAGGTCCGATCGAATGACTCATGAACAGGTCTTGTCTGGAGCTTTGCTATAAAAAGCTTGAAAACTGCGAGCGAATCAAGTTGAGGAATTAGTGCCCATCATATCAATTTAAACAAAGAAAACTGAACATAGCATAGTCAAAGTCATCTGCACACTACTTCATTAAGTCCATTGCCTTTTTTTTTACAAGTCGACCTTGGTGGGGGGGGGGGGGGGGGGGGGGGGGGGGGGGGCGCGGAATCCATTGCCTTGTTGTTAATCTTTTTTAGCTTTGCCGTGGGACCCAACGGACACAATGGTCCCCATTTCCAAGTGGAAGGCCTTAGAGCATCTCTATCAGATGGCATTTCCTCTTTCCCTTAAAATCTATAAAAAGTTGAGAAAACTGAATTACAAAGTACATGGGATATGTGCTCCAGCAGAAAGTCACATCCCCTTTATACATGAGACTCATGTGTTAGTGGTAAAGAAAACTCTCCTCTCATTTCTCTCAATCTTCTTAATCTCAAGCTGCCGGCGGAGTGCCTGCTTTTGCCCGCCGCCACTCGCCCGACTTAGCAAAGCTGACGTAGGTGGCACGGGGCGGCACGGTGCAGCACGAGGCACAGGGTGTGGTGACGGCGATGGCGACGTGGGGCATGGCGGAGCTTGGCTTGGCTCGATAGCATTGACCCTAGATGTTAGTGAAAGGAGAAGAAAGGAGATTGAGAAAAATTGATGGTTGTTCCCTTTTTAAGGGAGATGGGGAAGGTTTTGAGGCATTTATAATTTTTTGAGAAAGGGGTCTGCTGGAACATAATTTTTGCTTTCAACCCCTTCATCACCTATTATAAAGAAAGTGGATTATATTTGTTCAATCTGATGAAGATGTTGTATTATATTACTCCCTCCGTTCTAAATTATAAATCGTTTTGACTTTTTTTGGTTCATCCATTTTACTATATATCTAGACTTATATTATATCTAGATATGTAGCAAAATGGATGTACCAAAAAAATCAAAGTGACTTATAATTTGGAATGGAGAAAGTAACAACTAAGCTTAGGTCAGTCTCAATGGGGATTTCATAGAGTTTCATGGACATTAAATATACTGACATAGCACTGTCTTGATGAAGAGAGAGAAGATAAAAGTTTCATGAGAGTAGAGAGAGTTTCATGGGGATGAAACTCTTCGGCACTGTTTCCAAAATATGGGTGTGTTGGAAACTGGGAGATGAAACCCCCACTGAGACTGGCCTTATTCCATTGTGTTTCTTTGCATACTTGTACAGATCTGGAGCACCAGTTTCACCACGGAGCAGCTCCACAGTGGATATGGCCTCTCACCGTGGAGCTAAGAAAACGTGTTTGACTTGCAACGTCGCTCCAGATCCAGGAACTGAGATTTTGGTTGGAATGGCCTCTAATGCCCTTGGAAGGTTGTATGCTAGATGTTTTGACATGCCATATTTTTTTGAACACGTTTGGACATGTCTATCATACAGATTACAGATTATATGTATCCCTAGATTTCTATTTGAATGCTCATTCAAATATTCTTCCTAGTTTAACGATAAATGTAAGAATTCAAAGAAATACATACAACTATTAACAAACAGCATCTACCGTGAGTAAAAACCACGCTTTGCTAAGCTAGAAAATCTCCCTTTGGTACAACGATTTGGAGCAACAAAGAATCCAACAACAAGAAGTACCTAAAACACTACATAGGACATCTTTTTTTTTTAGAAACGGGCTGTATTTTATTAAGCATGGAGAGATATTACATCCAGCCCCTTGCAAAGGAGCTTCCACAACAAAATAAAATTACATTGAAGTCCTTCACAGAAGCTCCTGGAGATTGCCGCTTCAGTCAACCGGAATCGCCACTGCTCGCATCTCCTCCGTCGCCAGCAACAGAGAAGAAAGCCGAGGAGGAAGCTCAAGGCCGACACCCAGCAGACGACGCAACATCATCTTTGAAGATAGCCAAAAGTAGCACGACCACGAACGAACCGTACCCTAGATGAACGCACGACAACATCGTCACGAAGACCGGGATCAGACGCCAATCGCCTCCATGACCGATCCCAATCGACGGAAGACGAAGACCCTAACACTCGAACTGGGAACTCCAACCAAAAGCTAGCGGGAAGGAGGAGCACATACCTCACAAGAACAACTCCAGGACCACCAGAGGTTTCTTGGAGGTGGAAAATACTAGCGCGAAGTCAATAGCTCGGAAAGAAATCTTTGACTTCACCCTAGAATCACCTCCTCCAACGATGAAATCAAAGAACCAAACTCTCCAATCGGAAGCAACGCCGACGAAGAAACTAAACAAACCACTGCTCGGCTCTTGCTCCGCGCCTGCACAGATCCACCCACGAACGAGCTGCTATTGTCACCAGCGTTGCCACTCGTGCTCACCACCGCTAGATCCAAAGGCAAGTGTAATAAGGCCTTACTTGCATCATGTCCTCATGGCTGTTGTTTGTCATCGCCGCTCCTGCTCATCACCACTGCTCAGCTCTTGCTCTGTGCGGGTGCACATCGCCGGCTTGACCGCACAGATCCACCAGCGAACGAGCTGCTGCTGTCACCGGCGTTGCCACTCGTGCTCACCGCTGCCAGATCCAAAGGCAAGTGTAATAAGGCCTTACTTGCATTGCCGTCCCAGCATCTTGGAACAAACAAAACCAAACTCCATCTCACGATCCACCTAGAAACCGAACGACCAAGGATGTCGATGGCCACAACCAGTCCAAGCCACGGTCCCATGGTAGCATCCACTTCGACCTCCTTTCCGGGACGGGTCATGGACGTCGAATCCGACAAGGTCCAGGATGGATCCGTGAGCTAATTAAGCATCTAGACTGAGGACGGTGAGCGCGACGTGTGCGTGGAGGCAGGGCACGGTCTTAAGGACTCTGGTGAGGGTGAAGCGGCCTGGCGCGGAGGGCCGTCCAGGGTGAGCGTGGCCGTGCGCGGCCATGGTCGGATGTGGAACGTCGATGGGTCGACGGCGGGTTGGGGAGGAGCGCGGCAAGGGAACTCATGTCGGGGGAGAAGGAACGTCAGATAGAAACAGAATGAACTAATACGAGGGTTTTGGGTGTGTAATCAACGGTATTGGTGGATAATTCCCCAGCCATTGCCCTAGGCCTAATGGCCTATCATCGCATGCCCTCTGCTCTGCTATTTCTTGCGATCTGTGGCGCTCGCTGTCGAGAGACGTGGAAATGGAGATAGGAGAGAAAGGAAGAAGAGATGTTTATTTGGCAAAATGACATGTGGGTCAGTGGGTCCCACGTATAAAGGGGACCCATTCTGCTAGTGCATTTGTTCTCTATATATATTGTAATTCAGTTTTCTCAATAACCTATGTCAGATTTTAAAAGAAAGGAGAAAGGAGATCTGATGGAGATGCTCTAGATCAGGATTCAGTTATTGCAAGCAAAATTGTGAAAAGCCTTGCCGATAGCAATAGAAGCATATCAAAGTTTGTCTTGGAGAGCCCCGAGAAAAACGGATTATAGCTAAAACGACAGCTGACAGGGCGTGTACCAACAGCATGATACAAAAATCAATGTCCTTGAGCCTGAAAAGTCTTAATCGGAGGCCCACCTGGCCCTGGTCGGCCGCCGGCCGGCGGCAAGTCCATCCCTCCGGCGCCGTATTTCATCTCGTCCTATCCGAATTGAATGCGTATGCCACCAAACCCCAAATACATATTTCTAATTCCCAAAGGTCACAGATGTATGGCCAGGTCAAGACGCAACACCGACATCTATCACATGTCAGTATGTCACTATCACCTCGCGATGCAATGCAACCAGCAGAAAAGAGTAGCTGCAACGTATAAGTTTCAGCGTTTGCAGACCATCCTAGCTAGAGGACGTGTCGGAATAACTAGCAATTGAGGATTTAATGAAATCCATAAGCATAAATAATTATGAACACAAACAGAAGATTACACTAGCATTGTGATCACGTAATATGAGCATATATAATCTAAACATCTACTCCCTACTATAATTTAGAACGAAGGGAGTACTACACACAGTTAAAACAAGCTACGTATCTATAGATCTATTATTACTTGATAATCAATTCACTAAGATATTAAGTTTCTATTCTTAATATTAATGAGCAAAAAGGGTTTTTTTTGTCTTTCATTGCTTACAACCGTTTAGGGCTAGTTTGGAATGGAAATTTTCCAAAGGAAAAGCAAAGGAATGGATTCCTTAGGAAAGTTTAACTTGCTGTTCGGAACAAAGGAAATCTACCTTCCTTCCTAGAGAAAAGGCTAACCTTGCTTCACAAAACACAATAAAAAAAGAATCCAAGAAAACCCAAAGGAAAAATTCCTACAAAGTTTCCGCAAGTTCTGAAGCTTGGAACCTTTGCTTCTTGGGCACATATGATATTCCCGCATTCTTGCAATTCAAACACCGCCCAAGTTTGCATTCCTGTGTTTTAAAATCCTATAGTTTTCTACTTTTCAATCTATTCTATTTCTGCGTTTTATTATTTCTTTGTTTTGCATTCTTGCATTCTAAACAGGTCCTCAGAGGATCCTTAGGTTGCAAAGATAAAGAGAAAGTAAAAGAAGATTGGGCATGCACCAAGAGTGAGCTCGATTTTGATGGAGTATTAACTCAAGTGCTACGAACGTCGTCACTCTCTACCTTCTCAAGCCCTGCCTAATGAAACAAGGGAGTGAGCATGGGCCACCTTGTTACCCACTCTACTCATGAGCTAACTAGAATATGGACCTATTTAAAGAAGAATTTTTTATGAGTTGCTATTTGAAACGCATGAATAGAAAGAATGTATAAAAAATAGAAATAAAGAGGAATATAGACACTACATTTCTAATAAGGCAGTTCCAATCATGAAGCTTTAGGATAGTTCCCATACTTACAAATTAATATAGACACTATATATGTCGACTCTATTCCCAATAATGGATAGTTTATGCAATTTAAATTTTCATCCAATCATATTTCTTCTTTCTCCTATCATCTACCTACATAGCTGTTTTTATCTTGATTCCCATATGGACATAGTTTTTTGTACTTATCTTTATTCTTAAATATAAGGAATTGAAACATTCAAATTGCATCCAAGTTATAAGGTATTCTAGGTGAATTAACTCCCCAAAACATCCCAAAGCATAAGATTTCTCTATAGTTAATGGTGGGTTACATGCATCATTTGTTTGACCCCCATAACTTGTCCTAAAATTCCTAGGATACCTAGTGTTTCAGAAAAAATGGAGTATAAATCCAGTCTCAGTGGGGGTTTCATGTCTCAATTTCCAAGGCTCCCATGTGTTGGAAATACTATAGACTGGATTTGTTCATCCCATGAAACTTTGATCCTCCATCTCATCATCGGTATTGTATCATATCAGCATATTTACTAAGTTGGTAGCTTATTTAATGCTCAAGAAACTTTCTTGACACCTCCATTGAGATTGGCCTAATACAAGAAACTAGTTCCTTATCTCTTCTCTTAACTCTAATGACACATCGACACATCAATGTTTTGCATACTTGACACCATAATTAATATCATGGAAACTACTTGGACTACCCTCATCCCACACACACAAGTGTGGAGTAACCATCAAACGCTCCTAAGTCGCAAGTGGCAAGGTAGGTGCTCATTGTCATTTCATTCGACAATCGGCAAGGGAAGGCCTGCTCAGCACTCGGATAGATGGTGCGGTGTACCATATGTCTTTGTAGCATTGTAGGTCTTGCTACAATGCGACAATGCCAATGGTCGTGACACAATTTCTTCTTCCAACTTCCTTTAGAGAAACTCTAACAGGAGCCCTCAAATTAGGGAAGGAGCAGGATCAACAGTTAGACATAGCCGTTATTCTACCACCCTTTCACCCATGGAGCAAAAGGCTATACAAACACAGACCCAAACTCTTTCGAGTCTTGATACCATGAGAGAATACATAGTAAAAGTAGGAGCACAGGCAGCACGAGAGGAACATGCGCCTGATTATTGCCACACGCTAAGCCCCTGTGTCGCTGAGAAGCCTGAGGAAGAATCACTTCGAAAAGAGTAGGTTGGGGGATACCGCAAGAGAAAACATAACATCCCCCAATCAGCCGAAATCACAGCATGGAATTTCGCCGCTCCAGTCATTTGTAGCATGGCAGCCACAGTGGGCGATAACGTGCAGAACCAAAGCGATGTGGCTCTAGTCATTTCACTACGGGAGAGGCAAAATTCCCCGAGTGTCGCAGGCTTCCCCGAGTGCCAAAAATCGGGCACTTGGCAAAGCCAATCTTCCCCGAGTGTTGCACTCGGGAAAGAATAGCACTCGGGGAAGAGAGGCTTTGCCGAGTGCCGCAGAGTGCCTAGCACTCGGTAAAGAGCGGCACTCTGCAAAGGCCCTCTTCCCCGAGTGCAACACTCGGGGAAGAGCGGCACTCGGCAAAGAAAAAATGTTACTTGACGGCCCAGCCCGCCCACGCCGTTAAAACTAAAAAAATTGCTTTGCCGAGTGTCGCACCCTGGCACTCGGCAAAGAGGTTGGCTTCCCCGAGTGCCCTGTCATGGCACTCGGCAAAGGACCTCTTTGCCGAGTGCCAGGGAAGGCACTCGGGGAAGAATTTTTTTTTTGTTTTTTTGCCCCATTTTTTTGTGAGGCCTTCTCACATTATTTAAAACTCCTTGTTCAAATTTGGGACAATTTTGACTTTTTTGGTATATTTCGTTAATTTTTTTCGTTTCGTTGAATTTTTTTGCATACTTCAAATTTGAACTGCAGGTGCATGAAATAATGGAATTTGGTGATTCAAAAAATGATATTCATGATATTTGGTGTATGTTGAGGTCGTATCCAGGAACTCACATGAAATGTCGAGCATCTTGTTGACGTAACATGATGAGGTACTTGCGGGAAAAGTGTATTTAAATCATATAAAATCCGAACAAAGTCCGAAAATCACAAAACTTGTCGGGGCGTCATGTTATCGCATGTAGATGCTATGATAAAAAATTGAGAAGGTTTCGAGCAAGTTGTGACATTGAATGCCTAAAACCCAGACATCTACCTGGCTTTTTCTTGCTTTTGATAATAACCTGACCAGCCATATCTATATTATTTGGCCCTTTCAGAAACTGAAGCTCAGCTCAAAAAAAACTCACTCTGTTTCCCTCTCATTGATCTTGAAAGTGGCGAGAAATGGATCGTGATGATGTGGCTGGCTTTTATTAGTGGAGGTTAATTGCAAACATATATTCCTGACCTCGATCTGAGACTTCTAATTAACCCAGTACAGTACGCAGCGGGATCTGTTCTTTTCATCTTTGGTATTAATATGTTTCTTGATTCGAATGGGCAGGGCCTACCTAAACCTTGGATCTGGTGGTATTAATATTAACTCCTTGAACGATTCTTGACATTGGAGCATGTACAGATCAGCGAGCAGTAGAGTATAAAGGTACTTCCATTGGCACACTACTACCACATGCCATGCATGTTGTGCATGCTCTCTATTAATTTGTCAAGTTAGCATGACATATAGCTTGTATAGACAGCGAATCGATCGATGTTTACTTATAGGTGTCCGAACTCCTAAGCTGACCCGGCCCGGTTGATGAATGGCAGGTGATTCAGCTAATTAATTCATTGTGATATGTGAAGAAAATAAAGCCAAATCAACTCTTCCGCTGAGGGTGGAGCTGAGGCCACCGACTGGCCAAATCTGGTCCGCTTCCGCTCAGCTCTGCTCTCGATCCCGGGGCTTCCTTTCTTGGCATACGGCCCGTCCACCGACAACAACCACATAGGCGTCGGTCCTGCCTGGGGCGTGTGCTCAGCTCAGCTCGATAGATAAGGTAGCAGCGACCAAATTTGCTAATAATAGCATTGTAATTAATTTTTGGGATTGTGTGACCATGATCAAATTACAACTGCGTGATGGAATCCGTGTGCTTAATTCTATCTCAGTCTATGCAACAGGGTGTGTGTTCGTGCTTAATTACTCGATCTAGCTTCTATTTGTACTCGCAAGTCAGGTTTTCCAAGTCTTCTATGTGCGTGACACTAGAAACAAGAGACGACGAGTGGTTCTCCCTGGGAAGAAGCGGGTTGTCGGAGTTGAAAATCAAGTGGAGGAGGAAGAGTTCAATTATCAATCTAATGAAATCCCTCCTTTCGATACTTCCATCCTCCCTAAGATTTCGGCGAGCGAACTAACACCATACCTAAGAGATGGTCATAAGGAGGACACTTCAATTATCAATCTTGGCTTATTTCTTTCTGGTTCAGGCATTTTCGGCATGGACACTTGATTTTGTCATCTGCACCATATCTACCTCTGACATGTTCCATGAATTGTTGAACGCCAGACATAAAGTCTGGTGAAAATGGTGCACTCTTATAAATCCATCTTCTATCCATCTCAATCTGCAAGTATTTAGGTGCAAACAAGTAAAGGCAATGCAAGAAAAATTCAAAAGGGGAACACTCTGCTTCACTCAGCTCACCTTCTATTTTAGCAAAAACAGATCCACCTTGCCTCAACTGGCTGGCCAAGCTCCACTGGTGGGGGTGCTGTGATAGCGTGGTGGGGGCTTCTGTGACGGCGAGCAGCTCAACTGGCTGGCCAAGCACCACCACGAGTTGCCTCACCGCCGGTAGCAAGTAGGAGAAGGGAGGGGGAGCAGCAGGCAGGGGGGAGGGGCGACGTCTGCAGGGGCGAGGGGCGGCGACTGCAGCTACTGATGAGAGGGGGGCTGAGGTGGCGTGGCTGCAGGCGGAGGTACGGTCGCCGGCAGGTGGGGTCGGAGGGGTGGCCGGCGATAGTGGCCGAGCGGCCAAACTCAGTGACGGGTTCTGTGGCCTGTGCTCTGATTCAGCATAGGTGAAGCACCCTTCTACATATGACATGTGGGCCCAGTTCTTATTTAGGCTAGTGCCAAGTGGACCAGCATTTCAATGACATGTGGGCACAGATGTTCATCAGCTCCCACCATTTGTTCAAATGTTTTGTTTTTTAAATCTGTGGCAAAATCTTGTAACAAGTTTTTCTCCTACATACTATCTCCAAATCAGACGTTTTTTTTCCTAAAAATTTCTAAAATCATGATCTATCAATATGTTGAGTTGTTTTCGGCCATATTTTCATGGTGCAAACTTTGATCAAAGGAAGAAGTTCAACTTTTAAAAATTGCAACTTCAAACCAAAATTTGAAACTCCAAATCACTTCATCTGCAAAAGTCATAAATACGAGAGTTGAACAACTCATCAAGACCAACAATTCTTATTTTGGTCATTCGGTCATCCGACAAAGTGATAGTAAAGTAGTTCATAAAAATTATATGTCTCACTTCTAGTTCATGAAACTCTAACTTAGATTGTAGAATTTATGAACTACTTTACTATCACATTGTCGGATGGACAAATGACCAAAATAAGAATTGTTGGTCTTGATGAGTTGTTCAACTCTTGTATTCATGACTTTTCCAGATGAAGTGATTTGGAGTTTCAAATTTTGGTTTGAAGTTGCAATTTTTAAAAGTTGAACTTCTTCCTTTGATCAAAGTTTGCGCCATGAAAATATGGCCGAAAACAACTCAACATATTGATAGATCATGATTTTAGAAATTTTTAGGAAAAAACGTCTGATTTGGAGATAGTATGTAGGAGAAAAACTTGTTACAAGATTTTGCCATAGATTTAAAAAACAAAACGTTTGAACAAATGGTGGGAGCTGATGAACATCTGGACCAGCCCACCATGTGCCATCGACAAATCGGGCCCATGCGTCAGCCCAATTTTTCACTGCCGCACCCGCGCTCTCCTGCTCGCCGACACATGGGCCCCTCCCCGCCTCCCGCTCAAGCCATCCAAAACCTCCTCGCCTTATCCTCTTGCCCGGTCAGCAAACAATGCAAAAATCCCCAATCTCCGTCCCCGCCGCCGCCCCGCCTCCACAGCGCCCGCCGCCACCAAACCACCCGCCTCCGCACCGTCACACCGCAGACCATGGCCTCCTCCTCCCTCCCCTAAACCCTGGCTTCCTCCTCCCTCCCCTAAACCATGGCTGCCTCCTCCCTCCCCTAAATCGGCCACCACACCATCCCAAAACCCTAAACCTACTACCACGCAATCGACCGCGCCGCCACACCTCCCGTCGTTGCACCGCCGGCCGCCACTCCGCCGCCACACCTACACACCGGCAGGCACACCAATGCCCTAGGGCAAATTCAACCATCCCACCGACACTCCGCCCGTGCGCGAATACCCCTATCCCACCACTACACCAACGCCGGAGGCCGTAGTGGCACCTGCCACCGGCCAGAGGACGGAGCGACACCGCCACTACACCAACGCCGGTGGTACCTCCGCCACTGGCCCGAGGCAGGTGGGGCACCACCACTACACCAACGCCGGTGGTACCTCCGCCACCCTGTAACCCTCCACGCCGGTCCGCCGTTCTACTCCGACAAAGCAGACGCCGCCGGTCTACACGCCGTCGTTTCTTTGGGATTCCTCCAGGAACGTGCTTCAACCGTCATCTACGGTAAGACCAACTGCTAGATCCAACCCCACCCTCCCCTGCAATGTTAGTCGAGATCAATGCTTTGTGCTCAACGTGACAAATTCTGTTAATTTTGTTGGAGATGTATGTTGGAGATGTGAACCCTTTCAGATTTATGTTGGAGATGTATGTGGTTTTGTGTGATGGGAAGTGCTCTTGTTGGAGATGTATGTTGGAGATGTGAATCCTTTCAGATCCTTGTGAAATACTTGTTGTCTGCCTAACACAATTGATGCCTTGCCACTGCCAGCAAAATCATTGACACAAAAATTTAAGTGCTTTGTGTTAATATTTCATAATGGTAGGCACCAAGTATTTCACAAGTTCACTGTGTGTTCTTTTAACTACAAAGACAGTACAAACTACACTTGCTTGTGAGAGTCCTCTCTGATCCTACCTTTAGTTGTGTGAATTGATGGGCCTAGGCTTAACACTGTGATCGAATTATGCTAAACTACTTTTGCTTAATTGAATAATTCCACTAGTTAAGACAAAGGAACCCATTTTGTTCATTTTATTCTGGTTTTTTTGTTTCTTTACAATTTCACTACTGATGTGTTAGTTTTTTCTTCAAATTCTTTTCAGAAACTGACTCCAGTTTCTGCTCATTCTATGCGTTTGCATGTAATAAGTAATAGAAGAAAATGACCAAAACCAAGTATGAGCGGGACAGGGACAAGAATGTTAAGGAAATTCAGGATGTTTTTAAATCTTTGGGTATTCGAATCTTAATAGAAGAGATTAGAGGTTCTATGCCAAAACAGCCCGAGGGCAAAGGGAAGAAACTACTATGTGACAATCGTGATTCTGACAATGATTATGATCCATCATCTGATATTGATAACCAATCTCACACTGATGATTCTGATGAGGTGAGATGCATTACTAGGCAATTGACAAGTTTATGGTCTGTCCATTTCAATCATATTCTTCAGTGCAGTTCATTGATCTACTTGACACTTATTTCATAATTAATAAGATGCATTTTCTCTTGTCAGGAAAGTCCAATGGTGCCAGGAACTCGCCCGAAGAAGCAAAAGTTGGCAACAAAGGCGGCTGCCAACCAGGAGCCACCGCGCACGCCAACCAGATTGACTAGGCAAAGTGCAGCCATGCCTTCGCCTGGTGGCCGTCCACCACCTAAAATAAGACATCCCTTGCCTCCTAAGTACACTTCCAAAGCCAACCCTAAACCTCCACCTGTTTCTAGTACCAGCCAACTGCAAGCCCAGCTCACTACAAGCAGTAGCCAGACCAACCAAACTACAAGCACAGTGCCTACTCATCCAATAATCACTAGGATCGGTCCAGCCATGTCTTCACCTCTTCCAAACACAGTGCCTAGTCCTCGTAAGTTCACTAGGCAAACTGCAGCCAGGCCTATGGCTGGTGCAAACCCTGCGTATCATCCTAGTGTCTCCACTACTACCTTGTCTCATCAACCTACTCCCAATGATGCAGCCATGTCTACGGCTGGTGCAGCCATGTCTTCACCTCTTCCAAACACAGTGCCTAGTCCTCCTAGGCAAACTGCAGCAAGGTCTACGCCTAGTCCAAACCCTGGTACCTTGTCTCATGAACCTACTCCCACAACTAGTGTAAACCAAGTGCTGGAAACCTCGCCAGGTGCACAGAGTTCTAGGCAAAGCAATGACCTCAATGAGTCAGTTGAACAATTTGGGGCTGCTACTTCAGAGGGTCATACAGATGAAGGAGAATGAGTTGGTGACTTGGTTCCAGGTAAACAATACGTGTTTCCAAACATTATTTTCTCCATTCAGTATGATCCTTTGTTACTGCTATAGCAACACATGTTGGACACTTTTCTTTAAACTCCTTACATTTTTATCTTGTCACTCACGTGCAATCTCTTCTCTTTTTTGCAGCATCAATCGGGGGCGGCGTCGAACCATATCGGAGGGTCGCCGCCGGCATCGCACGTCGGGCCATCCCCACCTGGACACTCGCCGGGATCGCACCCTGGGGCGTTCCAACCCTCACAGTCGTCGTGAGCTACGTGCGGAGTCGTTTTTATGTATTGAACTTGTGAACTTGGAATACTGTGTACTTTTGAACATGTGGTTTGTAATATATTGTGGATTTCGGACAAATTTGGTCGTTTGTGATATATAAATGTGGTTTGTGATATATTGTTGTTGATTTGTGGTTTGTGATATATATATGCTTTGTTGTTTACATGGAAAAGGAAAAAACAAAAAAAAAATTTAGAGGTGGCTTCCCCGAGTGCCTGAGCTGCGGCACTCGGCAAAGAGGGTTTTTTTAAAAAAAACAAATTTCTTTGCCGAGTGCCTGAGTGCGGCACTCGGCAAAGATTATTTTAAAAAAATTCAAAAATCTTCCCCGAGTGTTGCACTCGGGGAAGAAAATAAAAAAAAAACGGCGTCGGCCGTCGGCCAACGGTGTCAAATCTTTCCCGAGTGCCAGCACGGCACTCGGCAAAGCCTTCCCCGAGTGCACGATTTTCGGCACTCGGGAAAGACGCCTTTGCCGGATGAGGATTAGCCGGAGGGTCTTCCCCGAGTGTTGCACTCGGGGAAGGCTTCCCCGAGTACAACTGGGCCTTCCCCGAGTGCAACTGGCACTCGGGGAAGCCACTGGCTGCTGTAGTGTTTGTAGCACGGCGAAAGGAAGGAACGCAGAGGCTTGCATCTCAAGACTCCACAGCGGCGTCTGCCTTTTCGCTCAAATAGGTTGCAGTTTGATGCAAGATGTTGCGAGCCAAGAAGCAAAAGAAAGCGACGAAATCGCGCATGTCTGCCAATACACCTATTCGCCAGCATCCTGAGCTGCGAAGAATTCATCTTTGTAAAATTCAAAACCGGCGACTAAAGTTACTTCAGTAGGAAAAGAAACAAAGAGAAAATTCCACAATATTCGTCTACCTATACTCATCCATCCCCTTGACGAAAAGGTTGGAGGGGACGGCGCCTTTTTTTAACTTAGCTACGCCGAGGGGCTAGCAGTGGCGCGTTGTTTGCTCGCTCATCCCCTCGACGAAAAGGTTGGAGGGGACGGCGCCGTTTTTCTAACTTAGCAGGGCTGGCAGCGAAGCCTTTTCGCGCACTTGTTTGCTCGCTCATCCCCTCAACGAAAAGGTTGGAGGGGACGGCGCCATTTTTTTAACTTAGCTGCGCCGAGGGGCTGGCAGTGAAGCCTTTTCGCGCACTTGTTTGCTCGCTCATCCCCTCGACGAAAAGGTTGGAGGGGACGACGCCTTTTTTCTAACTTAGCTGCGCCGAGGGGCTGGCAGCGAAGTTTTTTCGCATGCTTGTTTGCTTGCTCATCCCCTCGACGAAAAGGTTGGAGGGGACGGCGCCGTTTTTCCATCTTAGTAAGGCTGGCAGCGAAGCCTTTTCGCGCACTTGTTTGCTCGCTCATCTCCTCGACGAAATGGTTGGAGGGGACGGCACCGTTTTTCTATCCTAGCTGTGCCGTGGGTGCTGCAGCGAAGTCTTATCATGCGTTATCCTATTCGTTCATCCCCGGGACGGCATGTGTTTTTCTAAGTCACGCCGAAGGGCGGTCAACGCCTATCACAGGGTCTAAAAGCAACATGAGTGATCCAAATCAAAGGAATAAAACTTTATTCAAAAAGAGAAATCAAGGCAACAAATGCACAGCAGATCATCGAACTCATAACAAGTCAAATTATAGTTTCAGCGCTCAGCAGCATCTGTTCGACAGAAGAAGTTGTAGCGTCTATTTTCCAAGTCGAGCGAAAAAGCTCGTCGAACGGCTCTTCCTTGGGCGCATTTGGAACAGCCGAGGCGCCGGCACCAGTCTCCCCGCGGGCGCGGCGTTTTCGGCGGCGCAGCCTTTGACGTTTCGCAAGCACGGATGGGTCAAACGTTGGATAAAACTCCTGCATGACTCGTTCCTTCTCGCGCATGCGGTCATAACGAGCGAGAAGGAAGGAGGACAACCGGGCTTTCGGAAACTTTTGACGGTGGCGCCTCCAGGAAGCGCCGCCAACGAAGAAGTCACCGCATCTAACCATGAGCGGGTAAATTTCAACAGGGCGCGCAGGCTCCGCCCCGGGAACCTGCGCAATAACATAATTTAAACGATAAGTGTTAAAAGTTTACAACCACTATTCGCCAAAATACAACATCTCAACTCAATCAACACTTTTTGTCCAGCTTTAAACGGCAAATATCCTAAGGGTCTACCGGCTCTTCGGCATTCGCACGGGTAGCATCAGCAGTGGAGCTTTCGGGGGCAGCTGTCGGCGAAGGAGCAGAAGGCGTCCCTTCACCATCAGCGGCAGTTTTCGCTGTCCCGACGCCGGCGTTCTTCTAGAAACTCAGTCACCATGGTCTTAATCGCTTTCCTTTCGTCGGAGGTCTGTAACAATAGCAATGATAGCAGCAGGTGAGCGCATGCGCAGAAAGCAATAAAGAAAGGTGAAATCTCAACAAGGCGAAGCGAAAAGATGAATCACCTCTGGTCGGCTGCATGCGCCTTCTTGGGAACAAAGTTGAAAGCTCCAAAATTCAAGGGCAGTTTCTTCCCCGCTGACGGAACCCTGACTTCGCTCCAACGGCGTTGGGTTTCGTAAAAGCGAATAAAGGTATCCGCAAGAGGTACACAGCTGAGCATTTTCATAGACATAGCAAGGGTTTCGTAAAAGCAAATAAAGGTATCCGCAAGAGGTACACAGCCGAGCATTTTCATAGACACAGCAAAGACGTTAAGCCGGGCGAAAGCATGAGTCAACTAATGCAGCTGTATCTTAAACCGGTCAAGAACTTCGCTCACAAACCCCTCGAGAGGAAAATCTAGACCAGCGACAAAAAAAGTCATGAAATACTACGGCTTCATACCATTTCGGCCGTGGCACAATTTCATCGCCGGGAGGGCGAAAGCTGGTAGCAGAATCTGGGCGCAAATATCCTTTGTTCACAAAATTTTGAATTTCCATGTGAGTCACTTTCGAACGACCTAGAAAAAAGGTGCAAGTGGTCGAAAGTACTGGCGCGGGAGTCGCGTCAATGGAATCCATGATGGAAATCCTTTCTGAGGCCTCCGATCCATTCGATCGGGCAGGGGCGTCATTAGTAGGCTCCCGAACTGGTGAACCCTGCATGTCCTGAGCCTTTCGCCCAGTCGAGCCTGCGCTGTGTTCCTCAGATCCGGGCGAATTTCGCCCTTGTTCGCAAACAGGAGAATCATGAACACTCTGTTCAGACTGAGAGCTCGACGTGCTTTCGCTTCCACTTGACGAACCAGAAGACGAAGACGAATCTACCGGAGGCGCCATCTAAAGCGGCAGCGAAATTACTAACAAAAATAAAGAAAAGAGAAAAGCGAAAATAACAAGAGACAGGCGGAAACCAAATAGTACTTGAAAAGCACTAGCAGCCTCCAGCCCTCCACAAGTCCTCCGATGCGAAACGCAGAAGAGCGAAGAGGCGAAGAGGCGGAAGAGCGTCGCGGGCGCCCAACGGTCGTGGGCGCGAGTTCCCAAGGGGCGCGTCGTTCGAGAACGCGCACGGCGTTTTCAAACGATGCAACGGTTCGTTTTGAATGGTTGTAAAAATAATAATAATATATAATAAAAAAATATAATAATATATATATATAAGAATTCTTTTTTAGTTAGTTATATTAAAAATTAAAGCAAGGAATGATGATGGAATCGAAAGCCCTTTCACATCTTAGGGGACGGCACCGGCGGTGCGACAGAAGGCACTAAAGGATTTGCCACCGCCACCACTACCAAAACTGTTTGGTGGTGGTGAGGGGTTAGTGTTGGATGAGGCCCCTATCCTTTTGCACTCCCACACTGGCGAAAGGGCTTCCGTTGCCCGCCTGCAGCAATAACGCTTTCGCATAAGCGAAAGGGTTCTCAACATTGTCGGTCGGAAACCCTTAAGTACTCGACAAGACACGAATGCATTCTACTCACCTTATGTTCCCGTTGTATAATCTTGTCGTTCTGCGCAGATTGTCTCATCTTCGCCTTCTAGGACAAAAGGGAGTCGGCGGCCTTGGCGACGATGGAACAATGGTCCCCTCCCCCCCCCTCCCCGGCGAGCCCTCCAACACCGGTGGCAGGGAACAGAGGGGCCAAACAGGGGCAGAGCTTACCGGGGGAGGTTGAACGCGAGATGGACCATTGAAGCCCTCGGCGAATCAGAATATGCTTAGGAATCAAGAGCAGCTAAAGGGGCATTCCTGTCCTTGTAGAAGCTATGAATGTGTATAAATAGTGCTCCCGTGAAGTTGTAAAGGGAGGAGGATGAAACCCTAATTCTTTCTAGTTACATGTGATTGCATTCTCATCTTTTGTCCTTTCGTTCCTTTGTTCCTCTCACTTTCGACTGCTTGAGCGACAACCTGGTGTTCAAAGGCTGAGGCTGTGAACAACAGGGCCCTTCTTTTGATTTGAGGGCTCTTCTTTTTTTTGAGAGCCTATTTTTTATCTAGTGCAACAGAAGCGATCAAATTCATTCTAATAGGCAATAGCATATGGGATCCACTCATCATTCCCTAATCTTCCTCTTCCTTGCTCTCATCGGCTGAGCTATGTGCTGGCCATAGGAGCAGATGAGCCACACCGGGGCAGGAGGAGGATGGTGGGGAGGTGGATTCGCCAAGCAATAGGTCGAGAGGATGGCGGGGGTGGATCCGACGAGGGCGCTAGGCCGGGTAGCAGGTCAAGCGAACGCCAAGGGAGGAGGAAGATGCTCTTCCCCACCCTGACCTGCCCAAGTAAGTCATGTTGATTTTACCCTTCGAATCCCCTGAGTCATCTTTAGAAAAAGATGCCAAACTCTTCACAGAAGAAGAGGACGATTTAGGCGAAACCATTAACCTTCCTCAGGAGGAAGGACCGACGAGACCTCCAGTTGAACTTAAACCCTTACCTATTGGCTTACGTTATGCTTTCTTGAATGACGACAAAGAAACTCCTGTAATCATAAGCGACAAGCTTACTGATGAGGAGACATCCAAACTCATCGCCGTCTTATAAAAACATAGACCAGTTTTTGGGTATTCACTTCAAGACCTTAAGGGGATAAGTCCAACGCTTTGCACCCATCGCATTCCAATTGATCCTGTGAGCACAGCATCACGAGAACCCCAACATAGGCTCAATAATGCGATGCGGGAAGTCGTGAGGAAGGAAGTCCTGAAACTTCTTCACGCCGGGATTATTTATCCTATATCACATAGTGACTAGGTCAGTCCCGTCCAAGTGGTGCCCAAGAAAGGGGCATGACGGTCGTTGAAAATAATAAAAATGAATTGATCCCACAACGAACCGTCACGGGATGGAGAATGTGTATAGATTACCGAAAACTTAACTCGGCTACAAAGAAAGATCACTTTCCATTGCCCTTCATTGATGAAATGTTAGAGCGATTGTCGAAACATTATTTCTTCTGTTTCCTTGATGGGTATTCGGGGTTTCATCAAATTCCCATCCACCCCGATGACCAAAGTAAGATTACTTTCACCTGCCCGTATGGAACATATGCGTACAGATGAATGTCTTTTAGGTTGTGCAATGCACCAGCATCGTTCCAATGGTGTATGATGTCTATTTTCTCAGACATGATTGAAGAGATCATGAAAGTTTTCATGGATGACTTAACTTTTGATCATTGTCAAGAAAATTTAGACAAAGTCTTGCAACATTGCCAAGAGCAGGACCTAGTACTTAATTGGAAAAAGTGCCATTTCATGGTCCGAGAAGGCATCGTCCTTGGGCACCTTGTGTCCGAGAGGGGGATCGAGGTAGATAAAGCCAAGATCGAGGTTATTGAACAACTACCACCCCTGTGAACGTGAAAGGAATCCGTAGCTTCCTAGGTCATGCGGGGTTCTACAGATGTTTTATCAAAGACTTCTCACAAATCTCTAGACCCCTCACAAACCTGTTAGCTAAGGATGCGCCTTTCGAGTTCACCGATGATTGCTTAAATGCCTTCCATACCCTCAAAAATGCACTCATCTCAGCACCAATCATCCAACCTCCCGATTGGCCGCTGTCCTTCGAGATCATGTGTGATCCAATGACTATGCTGTTGGGGCGGTCCTTGGCCAAACCAAAGATAAGAAGCATCATACGATCGCTTATGCTAGAAAAACGCTAATAGGAGCCCAGCTTAATTACGCTACCACTGAAAAAGAGCTTCTAGCAGTTGTTTTTGCTATTGACAAGTTTAGGTCTTACTTAGTGGGAGCAAAAGTTATTGTTTACACTGATCATGCTGCACTTAAATACTTGCTTACTAAGAAAGATGCTAAACCTAGATTAATAAGATGGGTACTTCTACTCCAAGAATTTGACCTTGAAATAAAAGATAAAAAGAGAGTAGAAAATATTGTCGCAGATCATTTGTCACATATGCAAGTCACTAACATGCAGGAGTTACCAATAAACAATTTCCTACATGATGACATGTTGCTGAAGGTGACGGACACCAACTCGTGGTACACAAACATTGTGAATTTCATGGTCACAGAATACGTACCACCAGGGGAGAATAAAAAGAAACTGTAAGTTGAAAGCAGACGTCACCTTTGGGATGACCCATACCTGTACAAGGGTGTGTTTTGATGGGCTGTTGAGGAGGTGCGTACCAATGGCAGAAGGGAAGCAAATCATAGAAAAATGCCATGCAGCACCATACGAAGGCCATTACGGAGTATTCCGCACACAAGCCAAGATCTGACAGTGCAAGTTCTTCTAGCCTACGATGTACGAAGACACCAAAGGATTCATCCGAAGGTGTCAGAAATGTCAGCTGCATGGGAGCATCACCGCTCGCAACGCAATGCCCCTACACTACAACCTGCAAATAAAGATATTCGACGTATGGGGCATTGACTTCATGTGACCATTCCCAAAATCCCATGACAGCGAGTACATCTTGATAGCCGTTGACTATGTATCCAAATGGGTGGAGGCCTTACCATGCAGAGCTGCTGATGCCAAGCATGCCCGAAGGATGTTCCATGAAGTGATCTTTCCTCGCTTTGGAACACCCAAGATGGTCATAAGTGATGGAGGGTCACATTTCATTGACAAGACCTTCCAAAACTTCCTAAAGGAGCTTGGATCAAAGCACAACATAGCCACACCCTATCATCCTCAAACAAGCAGTCAGGCGGAAACATCGAATAAGCAGATCAAAAACATCCTACAGAAAAATGGTCGATAAGATGGGAAAAGGCTGGAAGGACAAGCTACCTGATGCACTTTGGGCATACAGGACAGCTTACAAAACCCCCATCGGCATGTCTCCATACCAGCTCATTTATGGAAAAAGTTGCCACTTACCAGTCGAGTTAGAGCATAGAGCTCACTGGGCAATAATGAGCTGGAACATGGACGTAAAACTAGCCGGCAGAAACCGACAAAAGCAAATTATCGAGCCAGAAGAATGGAGGAAGAAGGCTTACCATAGTGCCAAGCTTTACAAAGAAAGGACTAAAATATGGCACGATCACCGAATCAAGCAAAAAGAGTTCAAGGAAGGAGACAAAGTTCTTCTATTCAACTCCAAGGTTAAACTCTTCAGTGAAGAAAAACTTCAAAGCAAGTGGAAAGGACCGTACACCATCGTCAACACATCATCATATGGCACGATCACAATTCAAGACGACGAAGGTAATACTTTTAAGGTAAATGGTCAACGATTAAAAGTTTTCTTGGAGCCTTCATATAATCCAAAAGAAAAATAGATGTAATAAAATTAATTGCTTTTAACAAATTCCCTAACTTAAAATAAGTACATCACAAATTCAATAAAGATTTTTAGAATTGTTGTCTACACGTGTCTTTGTGTTTTCTTTTATTTACAAATAAGATAGGTGCAAAAAAACAAGTGTGGGGGAGAAGACACGCTCAAATACTCCTGTCCAAAAGATGCACAAATGGTCAACATGATCAAATTTTGGTTTGTGCATCCTCACTCCTTATATTTAAATAAAGGTTCGAGCTGAATAATTTAAAAATACAACTCTAAAAAGGAGTGATGCTCTATCTCCATGTCTTCCTATGATTCAAAAAAGTTTACATACTCTTTATTCCTTGCTGATATTCTTATAACTTGTGAGCACTTATCATAGGGACCCCATTTTATCTAAGTGATTTGACGAATGAGATATGGTAGGATGACATGACACTTGCTCTTTCTTGCAAAGTACTTGGGATTTATCTTTACAAAAAAAATTTCAAAATAGCATGTTCCTTGAATGATATACAAATACCTACCAAGGCTTTATATGATCACTTGAATGATATACAAGTGATTTGACGAATGCCTCTTGCTTTGTATTGAGTTTGGTCAAGTACTGTGATCCCTGTTGAGAGATGATTCATGCTTCCAAGATCAAAACTCACGTACACGCCACAAATAACCAGCTATTCCTACACTGGGAATACGTGAAAACATGCTTCCATCACATACATACTCCATACTCTAAAATATGATCTTCCTAGCATATTTCTAGTAAAGAAGACAGAAAGGCTATGCAAAAGTATGAAAAAAAAGAATGGGGCACATAAAGGTCCCAAAGCATTGAAAAAATGATGAGCACATAAAGGCTCATAGTAAGAAGAAAATAATGCTAGCCCTATCTCCAAATAAAAGCCAGAGGAAGAGATCATCTCAAACAAAGGAGTATACTTCCACCAAATTCCACACACTTGCATAGTTTTGATCTAAGAGTATGACGCTTCCCTCTGGTGGATCCGGAATTTGACTTTACAATATATGCAGGGTAAGTATGCTTTAAATTTTCATCCCTACCCAAGCTCCACATAAGCTTTTAGAAGTAGGATGATAAAAAAGAAGGCAAATCATGCATTGGTAAGGAACCACTTCCAAATGTGAGTGACTTGAGTGAATCATTGAAGGAACAAAAAGCTATCTTTATGTTTTCAAAACCATAAAACACAAGTTTCTGAGCAGGGATAGAGTGAGAAGACTTGAATCCAAGCTGTTCCATTTTTCAATTACCCAAGATATTTTGGTAGACACTTGGAAGCTCATAGGTTCAGGTGAAGCTTGGAATAACTTGTACGTAGATTTCAAATCAAGGAGATAAACCCGCTTAGTCCTTAGAACTTTACTCGAGGACGAGCAAAGGACTAAGTGTGGGGGAGCTTGCTGGCGATCCTTAACGATAAAATCCAACCGCCAATTAAAACACAACAAGAGAGCAAGAGGAGAAGAAGAGCTTCATTCCTACCTAGGCTTTAGCTAGAATAATATAGGGAGTGAGAGATGGAAGAGTTGGAGAAGTGTCGGGGCTGTCGGCAACCTCGCCTAGTGTACTCGCTACACTTAGCGGAAGGAGTGTCGGAGCTAGCAACTCCTCCACTTGTACCTCTACAATCATCTTACTACTTGAAGTAAGAAGTTTGTGTTTTACTTTGGAATTGATATCTTAAGAAAAGTTATCTTTGTTCATTATAAGCTTACGAGTTCATCGTTCATCCCTATGATGGATGCTCTAGTAGAGGACTCTTGATAAAGACGGGTGTTCCTGGCCACACTAGGGTAGTAACCAATAGCGTAGACGTGGTGTCTGAGCTTGAAGTTACCTTTGTTTGTCTCGTACTTCATGGTTGAGGGATAGGCGGCAGGTGGTGACAGCCATGTCCATCCCTTGTAATCCCCCATATCCGGGTATGGCATAGAGCTGTAGGCCGACAACGCTTAGCAGACCAAGTGTTATCCGGTGCCCGAAGTAAGTCTATAATGGCAAAGTTATCTTAACTTATGATCTCTATCCTTAGAAAAACCTCGTTACCCGAGCTATTCTTCTTCTTGTTATCTTGGACGAACTAGCTAAGAGTCTTTACACATCCGTTTCTTTGTGAAAAATATGATACACTGAATACTTCTAGGTGAAGTGCTACAATGGTATATCCGTGCGCTTGCGGATTCTTTTGCTTATGCTAAGAAATACCAACAGAAGGTGGATTCACTGAGCAACAGGTCGAGAGGATGGCAGGGGTAGTGGATCCAGCAAGGGCACCAGGGCATCAGATTGAGTGGACATTTGGGGAGGTAGATTTGCCAGGGTAGGAGGCTAGGCGGATGCTAGGAGAGGAGCTAAGGAAAGAGGGCGGTGGAGAGGAGGATTCGTCGAAGCAGTAGAGCCTCGATGAGCGAGGTCGACCCGCTAGGGGTAGAAGGCCTGGTGGATGCTGGGGAAGGAGATGGGGAGGTGGATCCGTCGAGATGGGTGTCGCACATAGTGTCAGACGAGAACGGTATTATAATGCCTATAATACTAAATAGTAGGGTCCTCCTCCACTACGAATGAGTGCTTGAGGGAAGAATTTGAGGGTCTCCTGCTTTTGGGGGTCTGAGTATTTTTATCCGAATTCTTAAATTTTGGTTTAGTGGCCTATTTGAGAGCCCTGCCAAAGTTGCTTGTACACTCGTTTTTTCCTTTCACGTGGGCATTCGCCTCATCTCGGTGGGTCAGAATGGTTGTTTTTCTTTGCTCTGATCCAAACAGTACATGCCGTCATCAAAGTCAAAATATAGGAAATTTGTTTCTTTGAAATTTCTACAGTCCAGACAACGGGTAAGAGTAACAGTTACAGAGGATCATATGTAGATTTCTGTGGATCGACTAGGGTAGATCTAGGCAGTTTGCTGTTGAACATGATGAACTAGAACAAGCAGAGAGTGGGAGATAGGGTAGAGGTGCTGGTGTTGAACCTGAGCCTACGGATGAAGTCGCGGTTGAGCTGGCCATCGCTGGTTCATTGATGGAGGCAGCACACGGGCAGCGATGGGTGGAGTAGAGGTTGCACGGACGTCGATGCAGTGCAGACGGATGGCGTAGCAGTGACGACGGCGAAGTCAGCGGAGCTTCCCGTCGCTGGCTGCGCGCCCTCTTAGATCGGTCTAGGGTTTGTCGGTGGGGTTTGCGGCTCACGGCGAACCTCGTACTTTGAGCCGCCGGCCCCCACCTCTTTATATAGCGTAGTGCGACGGGGGCCCACCAACCATGTAGGGTTGGACGCCCCCGATCAGGGCGCGTGACCAAGGCCCAATAGGCCATTGGGCTTATTGGTTGGGAGATCAATCTAACATTCTCCCCCTTGATCTCACTATTACTTTTATCTTTAAACTTTAAACTTCAATCCTTTTATCCTTACTCATTTCTTCACAGATGATGCATAGAGCATGTCTCATCGTCACGGTCAATCGCCGATAGATTTAACAGCTACAATGCATGTCTCTGATCTGAAATAGTTACTTTAACTTTTGGGCCCTTTATAGTCCAGGAATCACAGGCTTTCCCTTAAACCCATGCCGGCTACATGTTCTTTGAACACGTTGGGTGGTAAGCCTTTTGTAAGCGGATCCGTGAGCATCTTTTCGGTACTTATATGCTCAAGACTTATCATTTGATCCCGGACTTTATCCTTCACAACATAATACTTTATGTCAATGTGTTTGGCAGCACCACTTGACCTATTGTTGTGAGCATACTGTACTACTGGATTATTATCGCAGTATAACTTCAGTGGTTTATTGATGTCGTCAACCACCTTCAAACCGGGTATGAACTTCTTTAGCCAGTTCATCTGCCCCGTTGCCTCATAACATGCTACAAACTCGGCATACATTGTGGACGATGTAGTGACGGTTTGCTTTGAGCTTTTCCATGAAATAGCTCCCCCTGCGAGAGTAAACATATATCCAGACATGGATTTTCTATTATCTCCCGTATAATCAGAATCTGAATATCCCACTATATGGAGTGAATCAGATCTTCTATAGGTCATCATGAGGCCTTTCGTTCCTTGCAAATAACGCAAGACTTTCTTTACCAATTTCCAGTGTTCTATTCCAGGATTGCTCTGAAATCTACCAAGTAACCCGGTAACAAATGCCAAGTCAGGGCGCGTATACACTTGAGCATATTGCAAGCTTCCGACAGCTGAAGCATATGGAACCACTTTCATTTGATCGATCTCATATTGGTTCCTAGGGCATTGAAAATCCCCATATCTGTCGCCCTTGACTATAGGAGCAGGTGAGGGACTATATTTGTGCATACTAAATTTCTTTAAGACTTTTTCTATGTATGCCTTTTGTGACAGTCCTAATACCCCTTTACTTCTATCTCGGTGAATCTCGATCCCTAGAACGAACGAAGCTTCACCAAGATCTTTCATATCAAACTTTGAGGACAAAAACTTCTTTGTTTCCAGTAGTAGACTGACATCACTACTAGCAAGTAAGATATCATCCACATACAGGACAAGGAAGATAAACTTCCCATTCTTAAACTTTGCATAGACACAATTGTCCTCAACATTATCTTTAAACCCAAAATTCTTTATTGTCTGATCAAACTTCAAGTACCACTGTCTTGAAGCTTGTTTTAATCCATAAATGGATTTCTTTAGGCGGCATCCCAAACGCTCTTTTCCTTCCATGACAAAACCTTTCGGTTGTGCCATGTAAACATTTTCCTCTAAGTCTCCGTTGAGAAATGCCGTCTTTACATCCATCTGATGTAATTCCAAATCGTAATGTGCCACTAATGTCATTATGATTCTGAAGGAATCCTTACATGAGACTGAAGAAAATGTCTCATTGTAATCAATCCCTTCTCTTTGTGTAAAGCCTTTTGCTACAAGTCGGGCTTTATATCTCTCTATATTCCCTTGAGAGTCAAGTTTTATTTTGTAGACCCATTTACAGCCTACTGTTTTGGCTCCTTTAGGAATTATCTCCAAATCCTAAACTTTATTTGCATTCATTGATCTCATTTCATCTTCTATGGCCTCAAGCCACTTTGATGAATGATCACTTTTCATGGCTTCTTCAAATGAGGTGGGATCATCCTCCATTTGAAATTCTTCAGTGTTGTACACTTCATAATCAGCAGGAATAGCTGATTTTCTAACTCTTTGAGACCTTCTAGGGGCCTTCTCATTTGGCACATTTTCTATTTGAGGCTGTTGTTGCTCCCCCTCATGTGTGGCAATAGGTTCTATAGGATCCTGAGGCACAGGTTCCTCATCATCATTTATTGTTGCCACAGGCGGGATAACAACAGGTGCTGGCACCACAGTGTCTTGTACTGTTGGTGCAGCAACAGCAGGTAGTGAGAAAAATGGCTCATGAATTATTGGAGTGGGTGCATACACCCGCTTCTCTTCGAGGTCAATTTTTTGAGCTACCATGCTCCCCCTAATCATTTCATCCTCTAGGAAGACAGCGTGTCTCGTTTCCACAAACTTTGTATGTCTGTTAGGACAGTAGAAACAAAAACCTTTTGACTTTTCTGGGTAGCCAATGAAATGGCAACTCACTGTTTTAGGATCTAGCTTCCCAATGTTTGGGTTAAAAACTTTAGCCTCAGCAGGGCTCCCCCACACACGCAAGTGGTTAAGTGAGGGTATTCTTCCTGTCCACAACTCATACGGTATTTTGGGCACCGACTTACTTGGTACTCTATTGAAAATATGAATGGCGGTTTTTAACGCCTCCATCCACAGACTCATGGGTAAAGTGGAGTAATTTATCATACTACGCACTATATCCATCAGGGTACGGTTATGCCTTTCAGCTACTCCATTCTGCTGAGGTTCGCCCGGTGTTGAATACTGGGCGACTATACCATTCTCCTGTAAGAACCTTGCAAAAGGTCTAGGAACTTGTCCATATAGGGTATGCCGACCGTAGTACTCTCCCCCACGGTCAGACCTAACTATCTTAATCTTTAAATCATGCTGATTTTCAACTTCTGCTTTAAATATTTTGAATTTATCCAACGCTTCTGTTCTTTCTTTAATTGGATAAATGTAGCCAAACCGAGAGTAATCGTCTGTGAATGTTATGAATAAATCATAACCATCCACACTTTTCACAGGAAAAGGACCACATATGTCTGTGTGAATAATCTGTAGAATTCCTGCGCTTCGTTTGACATCTTTCTTAATTTTCTTTACATACTTTCCTTTTATGCAATCTCTACATTGTTCTAAATCTAAGAGCTCTAATGGAGGAAGAATATTATTCTTAACTAGTCTTTCTATTCTCCCCCTCGAAATATGGCCTAAACGACAGTGCCATAATTTCGACAACGCATCGTGAGCTCTCTTTCGTTTTCTGTTTCCATTGTTCGATGAGGATACATTTTCATTCACATCACATACGGAATTCACATTTTCACGAAGTGATAACAAATAAAGCTCGTCTTGTCGGAAGGCAAGACCAACACATTTATTATTAAACAATATCTGACATTTGTCATTTCCAAAATGGCAATCATAACCATCATGGTCCAACTTTGATACACTAATCAAGTTTCTTTGCAAAGAAGGTACATAAATAACATCTCTAAGAAAAAGTATGAAGCCATCTGTAAGCTCTAGAGGAAGATCTCCAACGGCCTCAACATCTGCTTGTACTCCATTTGCGACTTTAATGAAACTTTCGCTTCTTTGCAAAGTTCTCATCGAACGGAATCCCTGTAATGAATTAGCAACATGAATAGTTGCACCTGAATCAATCCACCAAGTAGATTTTGAAAACTTTACATACAAGGATTCATTTACGAACATAATAATGTTCTCACTTTTATTCTTCATTATCATCTTTAGGAAATTGGGACAATTCTTCTTATAATGTCCCGTCTTTCTACAATGGAGACATTGGTCTTTTTCCACTGGGAACTGCTTGTTCTGAGACTGTTGCATGGGACCCTTTCCAGATGACTTGGAGGAAGAGCTGCTATTATAGTTCTTTTTCTTATCTTTTAGGTAGTTGACAGTACCACCTTGTGAAACTTTTATTCTTTCCTCCTCCTGCACACACATGGCTATGAGCTTTTCTAAATCCCATTTTTCAGGCTGCATGTTGTAATTAACAACAAAGGTGTCAAATTCTTTGGGCAAAGAAGCAAAAATCAAATGAATAAGAAACTCATCCTTGAGTGCCAAATTCATTGGTTTGAGCTTAGATGCCAGATTGCTCATTCTCAATATGTGCTCTCTAATGCCACTGCCGGCACCAGAGTACCTTTCTATAACCAGCTGCTTGATCAGCTGGGTTGCATATGTCTTTGAAGAGCCAGTGAACTGACTCTTTATTCTATCTAGGTACTCTGTGACCGTGTCACAGTCTGGAATTGAGCCCACAATAGCAGGCTCAATCGTGTTCTTTATCACTGCCAAACACTTCTTGTTGGCAGTGACCCATTTCCTATGCTCAAGGTTATAGGACATCTTTACAGGAGCAAAATTCCGCTCTCTGTTCTACCATGTAGCATCAGTCTCATCTGTCTCCCTCACCGGTGCCACAGGTTCTCTGGGGCACGGTGTGGTGACAACCCAGTCCACCTCAGCGAGGATAAAAGCCAGGTCTATCTTTTTCTTCCACTCAATATAGTTATCACCTTTTAGAGTGGGGATCTCTTTGATACAACTCATCAAGTTGTATCCTCCTGAAAACACAATTCAAATAGTGTGAGAACAGAAAAAAAAACAACAATAATTGCATGCCTTAGTTTAACGTTGGTCAAAATTAAAATATACAATTATTTTATACATTAAATCTACATCACCGTTGGGCAGAAATAGAAATAATGCATAATCATTAAAATTATAATATTGCTATTAACAACGTTGGTCAGAAAATAACAATATCATAATCAACTCAAAACATATCCATTTTCAAAATTAAATTCTCCCGTTGGTTCGAATTTAATAATGAAAATTACATCTTTAAATACGCAGCGGAAACATTAACATTCAATAATCATTTTCCTATTTTTCCAGAAGCAACTTTACTATTTACTGAACAAAAATTATCGTTGGATAAATTTTGTACAGAAAATTATCACAAAAATTCAATTCAAATTGATCAAATTGTTTTCTGGAAAATAAGAAAATAAAAAACTGTGACTTTACTATTTATTTGGCCATTTCGGCCTGGCCAGCACACGCGCGGCCCAGCAGCGCGCAGCCACAGCGCGGCCCACGGCCTGCTCGGCGGCACGCGCGCGCTCTCTCTCCGCGCCCAGGCCGCGAAACCGTTCGCCCGCCTGGGCCTAAAGCCGGTCCGGCGAACCCTGATCGCTAGATCGGATCGGACGGCTGTCCGGCCGTTTCGCCCGAACAAAACCCCCCGCCGGCCGCCTCTCCCTGAACCCTAGCTCCATTTCCTCTTTCTCCTCTCCTCTCCCACGGCGACGCTAGTGAATACGAAGGGAGCACGCGGCCACCTCGTCACCGGAGAAGAAGAGAGGACGACACCGGTGCCAAGCCCCTCGCCGGTGCGCGCGCTCGCCCATGGCAGAGCGCGCCGCCGTCGAGCGGCTTTGGACCGCTGTCCTGAGCCACGGCCGAGCCGGGCCTCTGTCCGCGCGCCAACCATGGCGGCGGTGATCACCACCCGCACGGTGGTAGCTTTCCGCGCGACGGCGGTGTCGGGAGGACCGGGTAGGTTCCCCTCTTCATCCTTTTCTTTCCCCTTTCGGTTTCTTTGATTCGGATTTTGCACGATTTTCCGATTAGGGTTAGGGTTAGGGTTGGGGAGATCAATCTAACATCATATACATATATAGTTAGCTAGGTAATGATCACAGGCGCGGCTTTAAGTGGGAAGGCCAAAACATTGGCGGTGGTGAACTTCTCGCTCACGTCCACCTGCTCCGCCGACATGCCGTCCGGCAGCTGCCACTCGAACGCGTGCACCAGCGACGCCAGGATCAGCGGCACGACCCGCTCCGCCATGGGTATGCCCGGGCACAACCGCGGCCGGACCCGAACGGGATGAACTCGAACTGTTTCCCTCGGAAGTCAAACTCCCTGTCCAGGAACCGCTCCGGCACGAACTCGTCGGGCCGCTCCCACGCCGCCGGGTCGCGCATGATCGCCCACGTGTTGAAGATGACCGTACATCCCCTGGGCACCGCGTAGCCGCGGATCTCGACTCCGTCCTCCACGGCCTTGAGCGGCAGCATCACGGGCGCCACCGGGTGGAGCCGCATGGCCTCCTTCACGACGGCCTGGAGGTACGGCAGGCCCGCCACGTCGTCCTCGTCGACGGATTCCTTCTTGCCGCCGACGGCGGCCTTGATCTCGGCGCGTAGTTTGGCCATGATGCCCGGGTTGCGGAGTAGCTCGGCCATCGCCCACTCCACGGTGAGCGCCATGGTGTTGCTCCCAGCGGCGAAGACGTCGAACAGGATGAACGTTAGGTTCTCTCGAGCGATCTTGCCCGTGGACATGAGCTCGAGGAGCACGTCGAGGAAGTCCCCATGAACGTAGCCATTATTGGAGCTGGACAGGGCCAATCGACGATCGATGATGCCATCCAGGATCCGGAAGATTTTGCCCAGGTGGCCGGTGACCCAGCGACGCCATCCTTGGACGTCGAGCGCCCTGAGGAAGGGGAACAGATCAGACACGTTCGGCTTGGTGATGGACTCGACGAGGTCCTCCACGAGCTGCTGGAACCCCTGTGCCGACTCGCCGCCGACGTCGACGACGTCGACGGAGAACAGCGCGCTGGAGACGAGGTTAACCACGCCGCCATACACGGCCTCCTTGACGTCCACCTCCCGCCCAGCGCGTCCGCGGAGGAACGCCACCAGGTCCCGCACCTTGCGCTTCCGGACGGCTCGCGTCGCCGCGAGGCTGCGCGGCGAGAAGACGTGCGAGGCCACGATTCCGCGCAGGGTCTTCCAGAGCGGGTCCGAGCAGGGCAGCCAGATAACGGACCGGTCGCAGAAGCCGAGCGCTTGCTTGCTGTCCGGGACGGCGCGCGCCGCGAGGCGCCGGTCGTGCGACGTGAACGCCTCCCGGGCGGCGTCGCGGGAGGAGATGACAACGGCCGGGACGAGGCCCAGGTCCAGGCGCATGACGGGGGCGCCGCCGTGCGCGCGGGCCAGGCGCGCTAGCGTGTGGTGGAGGTTGCCTCCGCGCAGGTCCAGGAGGTTGCCGATGAGTGGCAGAGGCCTCGGGCCTGGCGGCCGCCGTCCGGAGCCCGAGCCCCAGCGTCGGCGTTGGCTGGTCAGCAGGTAGTAGAGGATCGAGACGGCGAGCGTCACCCATAGGCCATAGCCAACCAGAGCTCAGGCGCCATCGATCTCCAATTCCATGGTGTTGTACCCGTGCGCGCGTGGCAGCTTGTTCGGTTTCAGTGTGTACTACTCATATAGCGCTTGCGTATCAGTATCAATCACATTTGATGGACCAAAGTCGTAGACGATGTTGTAGCAGCCCCCCACTTGATCAAGGCCGCGTTTAGTTCCGGCCGGATTCGGCGCCGTCTGAATTCGGTAGCACTGTAGCGCATTGTAGCGTTTTGTTTTTATTTGATAATAATTATTCAATTGTTGACTAATTAGGCTCAAAACGTTCGTCTCGCAAAGTACAACCAAACTGTGCAATTAGTTTTTAATTTCATCAATATTTAGTACTACATGCATGTACCGCAAGTTTGATGTGACGGAGAATCCTCTTTTTACATAGTGGCAAAGTTTGAATTTTGGATGAACTAAACATGGCCAAGCCAAGCTATGTGGGACAAGGCGTGCTAGCAGCCAGTGAGACGTTTGCAATAAATGACCTTGTTTGGCAAGTCCACCGACACCGTGCTCGTGGATGACCTTGGTGCTATCTCGAATTATTTTTTATTTTTAAATCAAATAAAAAAAATCATAAAAGTTCGTGATGAATTATTTTTTTCGAACATATCCATTTTCCATATCACCCAGAAACATGGTGTAACGAATGAATACGGTGGTTATTGTCCCTTTTTTCTTCTTAATAAAAAAATATACAACTCTCCTACGTGTTTGAGAAAAAAAAAATCGTGGACGTTATATCATCGTATATACCAAAGTTGTAGTTTTTAATATAATAACTTTGTAGTTGATTTTTTTTAATTAAAGTTATTCGGAGTTCCAAATATGTGTTTTAAGTTCTTTGATTTTAAGATTCAAAATTTAGAATATCTAAACTACCTTGAATGTTTACATGGTTAATACTAAGTTGTAGTAGTCGGCCGAATCTACAAGTTTATTGTTGATAAGTTTTTTGTTTCAAGTTATTTAAGGTCTCAAATATTTATTTTAAATTCATATATTTTAAGATTCAAAATTTTGAAATTTGAAAATCATCTCGAATGAAGACACATCCTATATTGAAGTTGTAATGCTTAATAAGATTTAAAACCTTTTAGTTGAAACTTTTTTATTTGAAACCATTTAGGGGTTGACTATTCATACAAGATTACGAAATGTTTGATATAAAAAAGATAGTTGTCTATATACAATCACAAATGAGAGTATACTCAAGCGCTATATGTGTTGAATGTCATGAATTCGAGCCCCCAAAGACACTAATTATTTTCCTCTATTAATCGATTTACAGAGACAAACATGTGATCACCTCTAGAAATGGCCGATTAGCTTTGCCCATTTGCCAAAGGCGTCCGCGTTGCTCGCCTAACCAACGTATGGAGTATGATTCTAAGATGTGTTAGAACATATGACACGATCGTTGTATTATAAAACGTATTAGAACATATGACATGGACACGATCGTTGTATTATAAAACGTATTAGAACATATGACATGATCATTGAATAAATCTCGATATACTATTTTTTCTCCGTTAATCGATCTACAAAGACAGAGATATGGTTGCCTCTAGAAATGGCTGATTAGTTTTGATCATTTGCAAGAGGCGGCCGCGCTACCTGGCTGTTTAACCAATCAGCCTATTCGTTTGTTGATTTCAGCCAGGGCTTATCAGCCAGTCAACAGTGTTTTTCTCTCACAACAAACCAGCACCAATCGGGCTTATCAGTCCAGAAACCAACCAGCGAACAGGCCGAATGTATGAAGTCTGATTTAAGATATATTATAACATATGATGCAATGGTGGACATATGATGTGATTGTTGTATAAATCTTGGAGCTGCAAGTTGTACAGGTGACTTGGAAACAAGTTCCGTTTGGACATATTTACTACTAAATCCGTTCCAAATTATGGTTCACTTGACTTTTTTAACCCAAGTTTGACCACTCGTTTTATTAAAAAATTTATGCTAAATATCACTTTTTTGTTGTGGCTTGCTTTATTAACAAAAGTTGTTCAAGAATGACTTAAATTTGATTATGTTTACACAAAATTTTTAAATAAGACAAGTGGTTAAACTTGGAGTCAAAAAGTCAAACAAATTATTAGGTGATGATCCCCAGGCACGACTTTAAGAGGGCATGCCAAAACATTGGCAGTTGTGAACTTCTCGCTCACGTCCACCTGCTCCGCCGACATGCCGTCTGGCAGCTGCCACTCGAACGCGTGCACCAGCGACGCTAGGATAAGTGGCACGACCCGCTCCGCCATGGGTATGCCGGGGCAGAGCCTGCGGCCGGACCCGAACGGTATGAACTCGAACTGTTTCCCTCGGAAGTCAAACTCCCTGTCCAGGAACCGCTCCGGCACGAACTCGTCGGGCCGCTCCCACGCCGCCGAGTCGCGCATGATCGCCCACGTGTTGAAGATGACCGTACATCCCCTGGGCACCGCGTAGCCGCCGATCTCGATTCCGTCCTCCACGGCCTTGTGCGGCAGCATCACGGGCGCCACCGGGTGGAGCCGCATGGCCTCCTTCACGATGGCCTGGAGGTACGGCAGGCCCGCCACGTCGTCCTCGTCGACGGCTTCCTTCTTGCCGCCGACGGCGCCCTTGATCTCGGCGCGTAGTTTGGCCATGACGCCCGGGTTGCGGAGTAGCTCGGCCATCGCCTAATCCACGGTGAGCGCCATGGTGTCGCTCCCGGCGGTGAACACGTCGAACAGGACCAAAGTTAGGTTATCGCGAGTGATCTTGCCCGTGGACTTGAGCTCCACCAGGACATCGAGGAAGTCGCCGTGCCGGTCGTCGTCGCCGTTGGACGTGGAGGAAGCCTCGGCCAACCGGCGATCAATGATGTCGTCCAAGACCCGGAAAATCTTACTGAGGTGCCCGACCACCCAACGCAGCCATCCCTGGAGGTCGAGCGGCCTGAGGAAGGGGAAGAAGTCGGACACGTTAGGCTTGGCGATGCACTCGATGAGCTCCTCCACGAGCTCCTGCAACCCATGGGCCGACTCAGCGCCCACGTCGACGACGTCGACAAAGAACAGCGAGCTCGACACGAGGTTGATGACGCCGCCGTACACGGCCTCCTTGACGTCCACCTCCCGCCCGGCGCGTCCGCGGAGGTACGCCACCAGGTCCCGCACCTTGCGCTCCCGGACGGCGCGCGTCGCCGCGAGGCTGCGCGGCGAGAACACGTGCGAGGCCACGATGCCGCGCAGGGTCCGCCAGAGAGGGTCGGAGCTCGGGAGCCAGATCATGGACCGGTTGCAGAAGTTGAGGGCGCGCTTGCCGTCCGGGACGGTGCGCCCCGCGAGGCAAGGCCTCCCTGGCGGCGTCGCGGGAGGAGATGACCACGGCCGGGACGAGGCCCAGGTCGAGGCGCATGACGGGGGTGCCGTGCGCGCGGGCTAGGCGCGCTAGCGTGTGGTGGAGGTTGCCCTCCCGCAGGTCCAGGAGGTTGCCGATGAGCGGGAGAGGGCTGGGGCCCGGCCGGCGCCGCTGTCCGGAGCGCGAGCCCCAGCGGCGGCGTTGGTTGGTCATCAGGAAGTAGAGGAGGAGCGAGACGGCGGCGAGCGTCGCCCATAGCCACTCGCGCGCCGCCATCGCTCTGTCCACTCGGGCTAGCTGTGTGTGTGCGCATGTGCATCTGCTATCTGACTACTCTATATATGGCCTACGTACGTGCGTACCCATCGTCACTGTATCTCTAGATGGACCAAAGTTGCAGAAGATGCCGTAGCAATAGCATTTTCCTCCACTTGAAGTTCTGTTGTCATTGCGATTGACAACTGACGAGCTTGTTTCCAAACTCCGCCACCACCAGCTTGTTCGTGACTCAATAGCAGATCAAGTAGCCCAAATCCTCCTAGTCCCAGGTCATGGCCACTAACTATCCTGCTGCAATAATGCTAGCTAAGAAGAATCCCAATATTGTGGCTGATTCCACCCAGTAATGGCCATTGCATCCAAAAAGCCAGAAGAAATATCTGCTAACGAACAAGGAAGCAGAAGCAAAACATCGTGGCATCGTTTGGTAAAGCTCCAGCTCTGCCTCCTTCGAATAGCTATCTTTCTCTCTTCTCTTAGAAACAGTAAAGCTATTATTTTTGGCTTATTGCTGAGGACCAGCTGTCGCAGAACCGACCAATTTATAAGAATACAAGTACAATAGCAATCCGCAAGCGGTCGCACTGTTATACTTGAATCCTTATAAACCCGGTAGTCCGTCGAGTACCACGACGGGTCTCGATAAACGATTTACAACAACCAAGATCGTACAGGATTCAACATACATGCCACATATTACATAAAGTTCACAGATACTTTTCATCATCAGAGTACGAATAAAAGTTATTACAAACCGAGTTTGATAAATAAAGCGGAAGCAATTAAGTTCGAAGATAAAGTTTTCAGCATAGTTTGATACAGTGCCAAGCCAGATCACGGTCCACAAAAGCAAAGATAGGAGTTACTAAAGAAGCCTGCCCAAGGCTTACTCCTCATCCACGGCGGGATAGAAGCAACTCTTGCAATATCCATGATACACAGTGCCATCTGCAACAATGGGAAAATAAACCCTGAGTACGAGAAGGTATTCAGCTAGACTTACCCGTCATGAACCAGAAATAAAATGACTCCAAGGATTATGCAAGGCTGTATAAGTGGACGTAACTTGACAACATTTTGCGTAAAAGGCAATTGATCCGTTGTACAATTATGATTTCTTTATCAAGTTAATTATAACTATCCATTTCTAAATTAGCAACTATCCTGTGCCAAACATGTGGTATATCATTTAGAAGCATACAATAGTAACCATAGCAGGTGTTGTAATTCCATATTCATCCGAACCATCATGTTCCATAACACAGTTACTACGATGTTGGAGCTAGTCAAGTTTCTCACTAACCGGGAGAGACGGCGATTCAAATCGATTTCAACCAGCTGGGAATTTATTCCTAACACAAACCCAGGTCTACCAGCCACGATAGCCTTAGGTCACCTTTGGTACAACTCCGGTACACATTTCGTGGGTCCGTACTGCGCCGCACAATCTGGAACACCAGATGCCAGGATGCTCAGGCCAAGCTTGCCCTTGGGCTCAGTCTGATCGTTCCCCGGAAGGAGCGCACAACAGAACGATTCCCGGCCTGAGTTGAATTACTCGGCTTCGCGGTCGGAACGAGTTATTCGGCCAGCTAAGTGAGAGGCATGCGTTTAATCTTGTCAGAAGTTCCAACAACGGTACGGTCCTGGATCGACACAGACGGGGATAGATCCACACCCAAGACCTCCATGTCTTGTTGCTTCTCTATCGACCTCCTGTTCGGTCTTGATTTACTTTTACCTCATGGTTCTGTTCCACGATGGCAGATATAGCCAACCGTGCTCCGGTATCCACCTATATCTCGCAGGTGACAGGATATCACCTGACTTCTACCGGTCTAAGCATGGCTAAGCATTTATTCGATCCTGAACCTATACCGGTTAAAGGTGTAATATCTGGACAAGGAATGTACATGCATCAAGTGGTTTCATTCAATTCTTATAACCTAATGCATCAACCATAAATACGTAAGTAAACATTTGTAAATTACTGGGAGACTTATAATGCTCCGGGGCTTGCCTCGCAGAAAGGAAGTAGGGCGGTGGTCAGGGCACTCCGGAAGCTCTTCAGGGTTCTGCTCCACGGCTTCGGGAGCTGCGGCTTGCGGATCCTCCTGCTGGTTCCCTTCCTCTGCTTCTTCGAATTCCAGCAACGTGATCTCTTCCTTCGATCCTAGATGCATGAATATGGCATAAGTATTACGAATGCATATATGTTAACAAGTGCATCATGTTTATTGAGTAGGTGCATATCTCTTCTCGGTTATTTAATTATCTACTTCCATAATGCATCGATTATACCATAAAATAGCAGCTACTTGTTTCACTCATAACTGGAGTTCTACAAATCCAAATCCAGTGATCCTAGACTTTTTGGAAAGCTTATCAAATTCTCTACAACTTTGTTATTAACCATTTTTACAGTACACATCAGTTTCAACATGCAACTCATCAAACTCTAGAATCAGTCCAGAAACTATTTAATATGCAATATAAAGTAATAATACTTCTACTTCATGTAATCATTCAAAATTTGACAACATAGAATCTACCAACAGTTTAAGCATACCAAATACATTTAAGATAATATAATGGTGAAGCCCAAACTATTTATTTAATTGCCTTTATTATTTTATTTAGATATCTAGGTTAAATAATAAACATATATCAGATACAATTCATAAATTCTCAACAATTTACAGTACCTTACTAATGCTATCAAAGGACTACTATAAAAATTTCATGTCATTTTACTAAGTAGAACATTCTATACAAAAATGACAAGGAAGCAAGGCTTGAAATAGCATAAATGGAAAATCCTATTGAAAAGTGTCAACCAATAGATTTCCTATTTTTCTTAGCATCCATATACTACTAGGATAACCTCCAACAAATTTCATGAATATTGGATGCATAAATAATTTATAAAAATTCATGCAAGGATTACCTATATATAAAAAAAATCTATAACTACAAATCTATGCATGCACTGATCCTCAACTTTTTATCAGAGCTCATACATGTCAAGAATAGCTTACCACAAAAATTTCATAATTTTTGGAGCACATGAACTCTAGATATAAAATAAACAAATTTGCATGCATTCAAAAACACATTTCAAACTTCCATTTAAATCTTCCAAAAATTCTACTACAAATGCTAGTATCATATTTTTTATAAATACTACACTCCCTATGGAACACTACCAAATTTATTTCACCATTTTTGAAGCTACCAAACTGGAGATCTAAAATTTACAAAACACACTCAATTCTAGAATGTTTGAACTATCTTTATAACCTAGAGTCGCTGACAGCAGGGACCCATTGGTCAGCAGGGCCCACCTGTCAGTGAAACCAAAACAGAGGACGGCGCTTGCGACGGCGCGGGAGCGGCGCTAGCTCACCGGCGACCCCTTCCCGGCGAAACCGAGGACACCATCGTGCGCCTCACGACGAGCCGCACCTAATGAACTACCTAGCTCGGCCTATTGCTGGCTCTAAACACGGTGGCAGCGTGCATGGCGGATGGTGGAGGAAGTCCGACGACGCTCCAGTGAGGTCCGGCCATGTAGGGCACGGCTAAGCTCGGCAGAAGCTTCCAGTGCACATGGGGAAACTAGTGGATGGTACAATGGGGAGTGAGATGGCTTCGGTGGTGGTCGGCCACGATGAGCGCCAACTCCGACGAGGTCTGGACAGCGGCGGAAATAAAACACTGCCACTACCTTGGTTCGTCGGCTTAACGACGAGGTGGAAGAGCTAAAGGAGGCTACGGGGAAGCTCCTGGCTAAATGGAGGCGGTACTGACGCGGTGGCGAGCGAGCTGGGCGACGGCGAGGCGCTCAGCTACAATGGCGGAGAGCGGCGCTACGGGTGAGCGAGTGGGAGGTAGGAGAAGAAAACGGAAATGTGGCATAGGTGGGGCTCTTGGTCGCGTTCAGGGGCTTCAAATGCCGTGCTCCGGCCCGTTCTGGCCGCGTTGGGCAGGGCGTTGGCGACGCGCGGCCGTCGCAGCCACCACGCGGCGCGCAAGCTCTGTTTCGGTCGGCCACTGACGATGGCCGATTCAGTTGGTTCAGCGCTCGCGAAACCGACTGACGGCGCGATTTGGCGAGGCACAAACTTCTAATCCATGAAGAGTTAGCGTACAAGATCTAAAACAAAGTCATAGTCCTACATACCAGCTACCTTTCTTGTTCAAGGCTCTAGTCCTAATTCTCAATCAATATCGAGTAAAATCATCGCAAAACTGGCTGCATCAACACTGTCAGTTAAACTGACTTAGCGAAAATTGGTTAAGTGCTGAAAACAGTGAAATGTTGGATTTTGTGAGCTCAAAAAGACTAAGCTATGCACCTTATTAGTTCATGACACAAACATAAAAGTTGTTCCCCATATCAAATACTACAACTTTGCTTTAGTGATCACATACATGCATAGTCTCTAGCACCTAGTTCCAACTTGGTCAAACATGCTACATTCAATTGGTGACTTGAACAAGAACCATGACTTAGTGATCTATTTAGCCCTAGCCATGAATACCAAAGTTGTTCATAATGTTCTTCTAAACATGTTTAAGCTATTTGCAAGGTCACACCATGATTTCATGTATTAGTCACACATAGGGCTATCCAGGTCAACACATGTAACATTACTTAAGTGCTTGATCATGAAAGGTGACCTCCATGAACAAGGTTCCATTTGTTAACCTAAGTGTAGCTAAGGTGTTTTAGTGACTAACATTACCCACTTGCATTCATTTGCACATGATCATATGCATATGTTCCAAGAAACACGAGATAACAAGCAATGTTTCATATGTTTCGATCAAATGTTTCAATTGTAAATGATGATTTATGAATGCTTGATGCTCATGCTCATGTTATGCAAGTTAAGTTATGCAAGGCTAACATCCGAGGTGTTACAGGGCTTGGACTCGTAGCAAGAAACTAAAGCCATTTGAAGTCATGTCAAAAAGGGTCTAAAATATCATAAACGATACTCCTCGCTCCCCAAGCGAAGCAGACCGATTGCGGCACAGGCCACAGCTCATATCCCGACAGCCAAGCGAGGTGAGTACCTTGTCATGAAGCACCTGGGGTTCTCCAGCGAGATGCCACCTCCATCGACGTCGGCGATGACGTACGATGAGGTCTTCAATGGCGACCCAAATCATATGCAGGCGTTGTGTGAGTTGTTCCCTCCGGTTGGCGACATAGGCCCGCGTAAGCGGCGCCGCCGTCCGACAGCTAGGGCATAGGCCTCCTTGCTAGCGTCGCAAATTTGGGTCGATATCTGTTCAATATAGCAATCTAGTTTGCAGTACATTAGAGAGGGTGTGAGCTTCCTTGTAAATCCTTACTGACCCTTAGGGCACCTAGAGGCTTATTGTATTGAATTTTTTCTCTACCTTGATACAAAGATGTGTAAACCTTTTGCGTGATCGAGGAAAAAAACTCTGTGCGGCACCCACGGTTTACGATAACAACACTAATAACAAGGCACAACACAAGCTCATCCTCAAAGCTGGCCAACCAGCATGCACGGTTTGATTGCCACCACCCTCTGTCCGACCTGGGGCTCCTTCGTTGCATACCACAAGTCATCTGACGGTCAGAATATGTTATCTCTTGTGTGTTTATATGGATGGCCCCTAAGGTTATACTTTTGTTTGTTTCAAAATATAAGGAGTTTTGTGACTTTTAGGACAAATTATAAGAAGAGAAGGAAAAAAGTGGATGCCCCTGGAAAGGGCCCACCAAATGATTGGCTCAAATTCCGGAGTCCACCTGGGCTACCATGGGCCTTAAATTCACCTCCAGTCTTGTTAAAAGCTGTTATATTTTTGAGAAAAAAGATGTAAACGCTACAGGTTTGATGGATGAAGTAGAATCCGACTCAAAAACTACCTTAGTTCTAGTACAACTCAAGTCTAATTTTGTTAACTAAACTTTTTTTGAGACGATTTTGTTAACTAAACTTTGTACACATACATTGAACACTTAATTGTAGATAACTGTAGGTTTCCTACGAATGCTACTGATCCATTATTGGGCCTGGCAGGCCGAGGTAAGGGAAAGGGAGGAGATGTTTATGGGCTAATCTGGGCCAATGCTACGAGGGAGAAGAGGGCAGGAAATGGGCTGCCGGGGGTTCGGCCTGGAGGAAAAGAGAGACGAAACAAAGGGCCCTTGGGCAAGACTTAAGATAGGGTGGGATTTTGGCCCAATCATTAATTTGGATAGAATATTGTTAGAGGAAAAAAATTTTGGGGATTCGAGGAATTTTTCAAAGATACAAATTGATAGACTTGTAGTGTTTATAGAAAAAAAACAGTGACATCTACAACAATAAATTAATTTCATTAAATTATTTATTATCTTAATAGTACATTCATTGGAGCTTGTAAGTGTCAATAATTTTTTAAAGAAAATAATTTGACATAAGATAAAGCTAAAGTATCTTATAATAATATGGATATAGTCGGTATATAATTTGGTCACCCGTTCTAGCTACTCCATCTGTCCCTAAATATATGTGGTTTTTGCTTCCCGAGAAACAACTTTAACTAAATATATATTAAAAATATTAATATTTATAATGCATAATTAGTATTATTGGAAAGATCTTTGAATCTAGTTTTTTAATAAATTTATTTAGAAATACAAATATTGCACGTATTTTCTACCAATCGAGTTAAACTTGTGGCACATACATCAATGACGACAGTTATTTAGGGACAGAGGGAGTACACAGCGACAGACTAACAGTGCATTGCTTTAACCGCCAACCACACACTCCTATCGCCCACACCCTCCTCCCCTAGCTTCCTCGTGCAAGCATATCACCTACCAAAGATGCTTTGACGAATGATGACGCACATGTCAACATGAGCCAGCACACATGGTTCTTATCTTGTTATTATCCCTTGGAACACTACTACAGGATGACCTTGTTGTCCCGGGCGGTAACGACCTTTAGTCCCGGTTACCGCGCCGGGACAACGATCCCGGGACTAAAGGTGGAACCTTCAGTCCTGGGTCATCGAGCCGGGACTAAAGAGGGACCTTTAGTCCCGGTTGGTGTTACCAACCAGGACTAAAGGCCCTCCAGCCGAGCAAATGTGGCCGCACCCTTTAGTCCTGGTTGGTAACCCCAACCAGGACTAAACGTTCCTTTTCTTTTTCTTTTTTTTTGTTTAATTTGTTTTCAGTTCAGTTACACATATTTGTTTAATATATAATATGTTTTTATGTACGTATTCTACGCTGCTAATATAAATACACGCACGCATATAATTACATCTAATTCTCATCTCGAGCATTATTATATTCGAATAAAGTATGAAACTATATATATTATAGATATATATGTATATATACACAACACTTTCATAATCTTATTCTCGAAAATAATGATATCAATAAACATTTAATTTACATCATTTATTCCTTAGGATCAAAGTAGAACTCGCCGTTGGGATTTAGCGCTTTTTCTAGAAGAAATCCTGCTATTGACTCTTGAACTACTTTCAGATGGTCTTTTTGCATGACCCTTTGTTTCAACCATTCAGCCTTGCATTTGAAATAAAAAGAAAAGTATTAATACATATATATATATATATATATTCATTTAAAAATAAATAAAAAATTGATATATACGTACTCTGAGGACATCTTTAGGAGTTCTTCTTATGTGCGCAGTGATAAATTCACAAACATAGTATCCACACAAGTTATTACCTGGTTGCTGCCGCAAACACCACTGTACGAGAAGAAGATTATTCTCATCATCTCACACGTAAATTGAAGTACGATATAGTAATTAAACATGTGGGGAAGTATATATAGTACAACTTACTGGTATTTCAACTACATTAAGTGGTGCCTTGCAATCCTTGCGGTGTTGCCGAATAAACTCTTTCCAAACCCTGTGCGACCAATAATGTACGATCGTTAATAAATTATGGCAAAGTCTATTTAATAATAGTTGTGCGCGAGAGATCGAAATTACCCCTGGATAATGTCTATCATATCTTGGTATAGTGCCCGCTCTTTTCTCAACGAGTCCAAGATTACTAACCGACTTGAGTTTAACTCAATGACAATGAGTATCCAGTGAAACCTGCATTGGTTTATACACACACGTACATGCATATAAGTTGTATTGATATTACATAAAATGTGTAGACTACATTATTATTAACACTTACTCAAAGTTGTACGGGAAAAGTATTGTTGTCTTGTCGTGCTGCTTCACGAAGAACCTCATGATATTCTTCTATGCTTCAGATACTCACTGCTCCTTGGCAATAATATCGGTTTTAAATACGATATAAGGATCAATGAAGCCAACACTGGTGTCTTGTATTCTTTGGAGCTCTGACATCTGGAATCTGTATATAAATATAAGTTACATGTGAGGATAATTATATACACGTACGCATAGAAGTGAGTTTATTAAATAAAAGTAAGAATCACTTACAAACAAAAGCAGCTAATGATTGATTTGTCCAGAGCGTCCATGTGGTATAGTTGATGCAATTCTTCGAAACTAATATGTAAGATGTCATCGCCACGGAAGTAATGATGGTCTCTAAATCTGACAAAGATCCACTCCTCACCCCTGCCACACGCCTGCGTGTACCACTTGTTGAGCAAGTACATTTGCGTACCTAATTCATTCAGAGCCGCAGGGTTGTACAGACTTTTGCCAAATTTATAAGTCTTCTAGGTATCAACTTCTAGGTTCTGGAATGGAGCTTTGCCCATCAATTGATCCAAGGTTAAACCAGTTAGTTCAAAAAAAGCATTAAGGTCTTGAACCGACACTTCTCCAGAGTTGTCTGGTCGATAGACTTCTATGTTGGAACCATATTCATTAGCAACAACAAGATTTTGCATTGGTTGCTTCCGTTGTCCGAGCTGTGGGACATCCTTCCCTGATGCTCTTTTCCTTTTCTTATCTGCATCATGTGAGTTCACGAGGGAGCGGTCATAGTCTGATAGTGGCGGAGGCTTACGAAGTTTAAGCATCTTTTTCTTGTGAGCTTCGACCTTTTGCCTCAGCAGATCTCGTGGTATGTAAAAGTACGGCTTCTCATTAAGCTTCGCTTGTTTCTGCTTTTTGATATCTATAAAAAAATCTTTCACTTTTTTGTCTTCTTCAACTGCTATTTGCTCATCAGTCTTTTCAGGAAGTATTTCTTGAGAAATAACTCTTTTTTTGGGGTCTTCTTTGCCGCCGGGACCTTAGACGTCTCTGTAGTGCGTCGCTGTGGAGGGGGTGGGGGCGGTGTTGGAGACCGGCGTGGAGGCGATGAGGCCGGTATTGGAGACCGGTGCGGAGGCGTTGGAGATCGTTGTGGAGGCGGTGGGGCCAGTGTAGGAGTTGGAGATCGTTGTGGAGGCGATGGGGCCGGTGTAGGAGTTGGAGATCGCCGTAGAGATGAAGTCATCTCGCCCCCCGCGACGCTGTGATGAGATGGGGAATGAATGATTGGGCTAGGCTGGTGAGAGACAGCACATGAAACCATCCCGCTTATTTGCCTCGACCACACCTAAGAAATAGTGCACGCCCTCAATAAAGTCTTAGGAGTGGCGATCGGTATTGTACATCCAATGGCGTGACATAATCTGCATTACACGATAAATTATGAAAACCTTAAACATAATTAAGTATTTTATTACACAACATAGATGACACACACACGGTTGATTAATTAACTAAGCCTGGCTACAACGTAAGCAATCCCAACTATCACTAAACAAACTAAAACTACAATGCACTTCAGTAATATAATTATTTCGTGACCGTACGCAACTAAAATAGACAAATCATTCATCTATTGAATATCAATAAGCTTCTCCTGCTGGCTCACTACCTCATCATCAGCAGCCGCTACCTCAAGCGCACCTGAATTCTACACGTATGTAGCATAATCTTACTCCCAGTACCAACCATCGCATCCATTGCCCTCCCACTGAAATTAAAGCCAAAAAATATTTAGTTAAAAATATTCAAGAAAAGCAGGTCAATTAGCCATAATAATCAAATGCGTAAGAAACTCACATCGCAATCGCCGGGCACTTGTAGAAAACACGACCCTTGTTGGGTCCCTGTCTCTTGACTCGGTACTCCATCACAATCTTCTGCTTACACTTGCCGCAGATTATGAGAGGGAGTTCTGGCCTCAGTCGTTTCGCAACCGAACGAGAGGCCGAGGATCCGGTACCAGTTGTCATCTACTTTCTATATTTATTTTTGCAAACTAGTGTAAATTTCACATTTTCTAAAAATAATATATTTAAACAAAACTAAAATTATTTATTTATCTAACTAAACCATGAAATATGTACTATGTATAATAGTAAAATACCAAATTATCAAGTGATTTTACTATTGTAAATCATCATGTGATTTTGAGCTAAAAATGACATAGAAATCATAATCAAATCCACCATATAAAGTTACTTTCTATACTTATTTTTGCAAACTATTGTAAATTTCTCATTTCTAAAGTAATATATTAAAAAAATAAAAATATTTATTTATCTAACTAAACCATGAAATGTACTACATATACTAGCAATACTAAACTATCAAGTGATTTTGATGAACTAATTTAACTTTTGTTTATCCAAACATATATGCAAATCATCATGTGATTTTGAGCTAAAAATGACATAAAATCATAATAAAGTCCAACATATAAAGTTACACATGCATCTACATCGCAAAATAAGATAACCTACTGATAAAACATAAGAGGATTAAGTTTGTTACCTCCAAAATCGAAGAGCAACACCAATAGAGGGGGAGAGTGCAAGAACAACAGCAAGCTGAAGAACAGAGACAGTGAGTTTGAATGGAAGGGTTCAGGCTCGGAGAGAAAGAAATGAGCTGGTCTATAGGCCAGGATAATTAGTCCCGGTTATGGGGCCAAACCGGGACTAAAGATTAATCTTTATTCCCGGGGCATCACCCAAACCGGGACTAAAAGCTTTAGTTCCAGCTGGTATTACCAACCAGGACTAAAGGTTTGCCTTTAGTCCCGGTTGGTAATACCAGCTAGGACTAAAGATCCCTGCCCCGCAGACGACCGTTGGGCAGGAACCTTTAGTCCTGGGGGGTAAAAAATGCCGAGGCTAATGGCAAATTGGGACATCGTTCTAAAGTCTGTTCTCTGGTAGTGGAAAGGCAAGTGATAGTTAGGCTCAAGTGTACCAGTATGCATATGTCAGCTCAGAGGATATATACTACTCCTTCAATTTGAAATTATAATATATTTTGGCTTTTCTAGAGTCGTTATTTTTTTCTGTACACTTAGATATATGCTATGCCTAGATACATAATAAAATGAAAGTGTATCTATAGAAAAGCCAAAGCGTCTTATATTTTGAAATGGATGGAGTACTAGGAAGTACACATATAGTCATATACTAATAGCAGTCCAACTTATCTGCTAATTAACAAGGTTATTAGGTACATCACTACGGGATACAGTAGCTTTGCCGAGTGCCAGGGGCACTCGGCAAAGGACCAAAGACACTCGGCAAACGCTTTGCCGAGTGTAACACTCGGCATACAACACACGGCATTATTTTGTCGGCAAACAGTAGTTTGCCGAGTGTTTTTTATCGCGCACTCTGTCAATAAACACTCGGCAAAAAGAAACTCTCGGCACAAAAATGATAACGGGATGGCACGGTGACGACGATTTTGCCGAGTGCACGACGGAAAAACACTCGGTAAAGTTTCTCAAGTTTGCCGAGTGTCAAGCCCGAAACACTCGGCAAAGTTTGTAAACTTTGCCGAGTGTCATCTCCAAAACACTCGGTAAAGTGCTAAAGTTTGCCGAGTGCAAGACCAAAACACTCGGTAAAGGTTATAAATTTTGCCGAGTGTCAAGACCAAAGCACTCGGCAACGTTTACACACTTTGCCGAGTGTCACGCGCAATACACTCGGCAAACAAGCGTGCAACGGGCAGATTTTATGGTCACTTTGCCGAGTATCCATTTGAATACACTCGGCAAAGACAAAACACTCGGTAAAAAAGGTTCCCAGAATAACAGAAATTGGTTTCTTCGCCGAGTGTTTTGGCTCGGTAAAGCACCTCTTTGCCGAGTGTTACACTCGGCAAAGCATCTCTTTGCCGAGTGTTACACTCGGCAAAGCGACCAATCCCCCCCATTTTTTACTAATTTGTCCCGTATAATGGACCCCTCTCAATTCACAATAAACCATCACAATTCACAATAAAGGTAACAAGCATAATTATATGTCACAGACATAATTGTATTTCACAGGCATAATAAACCATCATCATAATTCACAGTAAACCATCATCACAAGTCACAACTAAGTCACAACTAAGTCACAATAAGCCACAAAGGCAAATGCAATCACTGCGGGGGCCTTTGGTACCACTGCGATAAATCCGAGTCTTGAGACTGATTATTTGACGCCGCCGATTGATTCTGCACAAAAGAGAAGAGATTGCATGTGTAAGCTGCAGATATAAAAAACTCACTGCAATCAGAAAGTATAAGTAGTGTCTTCAAAAAATACTTGCACGTAAGTATATATAGTACTAACTTGTATTTGTGCATGGGAAGCTAATAAGGAAGCTTCTAGTCTATTTGATTAAATTTTGGGAGAATTTATATTAAATTTTGTGTGCTGTGCTGCTGCCAGGAAATAACTATATATATTATTAAACTAATAAAGTGGGAGTACGTATAGAACTTAACAAACGCAAGAAAACACTTATATGTCCTGTTAAAATCTCTTGGGAGTATCACCCCATCGTCATTCGTTGAATTATGGCCTAAAATTTCTACATGTTGCGGATGTCCCCTACAGGTGGTCGTGGCTACTGCTATCCCACTGGACGCGGAATGCCTGATCCTGGCATGCATAGTTTTGGGGCTGTGATGCCATCTCCACATGAGATAGGAGTAGGGATGAAAACGGATCGGACACGGATGGATATCACCGATATTATATTTATTTTTATATTTCTGTCCGGATTCGGATTCGGATTTGAATACGGATAGTGTCAACTATGTCGGATAGGATACGATTGGATATCGACATCATAAATATGCGATTTGAGTATTCGGATACGGATACGGTATCGGATGTTGGATATCCGGACTCGGATACGGACAGATCTCAACCTCTCTAAACAGATTCGGTTTCGAATACGGTCGGAAAATATCCGTACCATTTTCATCCCTAGATAGGAGTGATGCCAATAAGAGATGATAGTGTCTCACAGCCTGTTCAAATTGGGGCACTAGCCACTGCACTTGCTAATGCCCCACCTGATCAGCTTATGGAGATGGACCAGACGGAGGTTCTCCACCTGCTAGAGTTCACAGATGCTCTCAAGGCAATGGTTGCTGAAACCATGGAGGTCCTACGTTCTAGCCAGCATCTCCAGCAAAGCAATGCCTCCCCCGAGCAGCAGCTGGTTAATCTGTCACTGAAGGGCTTGGGTTGAAAATTGGAAATTGCAAGTTTTGATTGCAATTTGAAGAGACATGTACTTATATAATTTGAAGAGGCATGTAGGTATATAATGTGTCAACTACAACAAGAAAGTCTAATGCACGCTCCTAATCTCTCTCTCTCTGAGGTCAGCACAGAGAAATTAGAGAGGGAGTTAGAGAGGGATAGAGAGAGAGAGAGAGTCAGAGAGAGGAAGCTGCGGCATCTCCTGCACACAAGCAAAGACTTGCTTTTGGCTGGCCGGCACCACATCCACCTACGCAGTGGTAGCTTCCTTGCTCAGCAGCCATGCATGCTTCTATCCTATCATGTGTGTATACAGGCACTTCTACCACTAGTACTATGCTTTTGCTGCCATGCACGCCACCTCCGTACCCTAGCTTATCTCGCTAATAAACCTCTATAAAACCTCCTGCCATCTATAGTTCTCACATCTAAAGTTCTCTAAGTCATTTTGAGCTAACATCTAAAGTTCTCTAAGTCAAAGTATTCAATCTGCAGTATAAGGTGTCAAGTGACTCACAGGAGTAGTTGTGGGTGGCTAAGGTGGAGGGAATAGCACCGGTGACGGTGGCAAAGCTTGACCCATACTCGATGCAAAATTCTGCATGTATTGGAACATTTGGTCCATCCTCAACCGATTTTCTTCCTCTATCCTCTACATCGTCCGCCGTTGTTCTTCCTCCATGTTCTGCCGCTCGGCCGCCATCTTCGCCTCCATCTCCGCCATCCTCGCCTCCATCTCCTCCCGTTGCTTCATTTCTGCTTCCACCCGGGCCTATAACATTTCATCCCAATGTTACAATGCAAAGCTAAAGTACGTAACAATCAACGAACGATGAATAAATAAGAAATAACCTGGAGAGCCTCCATCTGGTACTGTGTAGCGGTTGGCCGAGGGCGTATCGCCGGGCTCGCGCTCGTGCTCCTTGCTCGGATCTGGGAGAGAGTGGGAGTAGAGGCCGTGTCGATTGTACTGTCGCCAATCCAGTACCGCCCATGCTTCTTGCCTCCTCCCACCCTCATCACGATTTCTCCATCAAGATCCTGGGTGCTCGGATCGAACTGTGGCCCATGAACCTGCCTTGCCATCGCTGTGTACTCACTGACGCGGCTGTGGATGCTGGGATCGTTGTACGCCTCGGGCGGGTCCTCCGGGTTGAAGTCGATGTTTGCCAGTCGCCTTGCCCTTTTTGGACAGAACCCATGCCTTGAACTGGGAGCAAGGCTGGGCATCATGTGACGACGACTGTGGCAAAAATGCAAAATGATTAGAAATTATGCATAATTGAGTGTTAGAATAAAGAAATGAATTCGCGTACCCATTTTTCCCTGTATTCATCGAGGCTCAGTCTGCCTTGATGGTGTGATGCCCAGTGGCATCAGCAAACGCCGGTCCCGGCAAGCGGTGTGCGTCTCCACCCACCCGGGCTCCAACCACTTGTCCACCATGTATTCCCAGCACTGGGAATGCTGGGCGCACCAGTATGGAGGCACCTACGTGATCAAGTGTATGACATGAAAAAATGAAATTAAGCGTAATTAATCTCATAAAAAGTAAGTATTAATGTTCTATATGTACCTGCAAGAATTGTTCCCGGGTCAGGTTCATTGTTCTTGCCTCTTCTTTTTTAACCTTCATCCGTCTGTGTTGAGCATAGTAGTCGATGATGGCCTGGACGCTCGCCTCGTAGTGCATGTCCTTCACGAGCTTCTTGGCGGCTTCTTCAGAGATGGAGGCCACCTTGGCCTCGTACCCCTCCTGGCATCTGTAGAAGTCCTGCATATAGACGCGATGTATACAGTCATTACTTCAAGAATGTCTAGTGAATTTGATGTATTGAGCAATGTAGTGCGAGGAATACTTACCCACAGCTCGTCCTTCACCCGCTCCGCCTTGTTGGGGAATACCCTGCCGTCACGATCAGCGGCGTCGGGGGCAGCGACGTAGTGGTCCCACATGTAGGCCGGCTGCAGCTCTTCGTGGAACTACACTAAGCCAGGGAAGTTTAGCCTGCACAAAAGGCCAAGGATGCTGTTGACCTTGCGGTTGTGATCACCCCCACTGACCTGAATCCAACCCTTGCCAAGTGATTAAGATAAATTATTAGTTTCCATTGTAATTTTCAACATATCAAACGAAAAATTATTGAGAACATCTAAAGTTACTTACTTTTTCCCAGAGGGTCAAACCATCGGGCGTCTCTCAAAAGGTATTGGTTGCCTCGAGAGGGTCGAGGGACCTCGGAACCAGACCTCGGGACCCACTGCCCCTCCTCCACCTGCTCCTGCTCCTCCTGTACCTCCTCCTCGTCACCAGAGGCATGCGTGGAAGGTACCTCCTCAGACGATGACGAGGGAGCTATAGGCGATGAGGGCCTCGCCCCTTTACCCTTCCACTTACCCTTCCCTCCACCCTTGCCTCAACCCCTCCCTGAAGCTGACCCTGAAGCTCTGCTCTTTCCGTAAAGCGTCGCGATCTTCCTCGTACAGTCCACCATTGTTCAATCACCTGCAATTAAAAAGAGTAAATCAATCAGCACAGATAAACAAAACATACTTAGAAAGTTATGACAAATAATAAATAAATTAGTACAGCTCATACATGTATTACAAATAATCATCATGATCGGGATTAGCTGGATCATAAGTCTCATCATCACTATCACGCGTGTCGATATAATCATCATGATCGGGAATGTCGTCATCACTGTCATTGCCTAAATGTAATCGCTGAAGTAATTCTAAGTCCTTCACATTCCGAACCTCATCTCCAGCGTCCTCGTCAGCAACCCTTTCATTGCCTACTTCCATTCCGATCGCTTCGGTTAAGTCTATCTCAAAACTCCCTTCGAGCCCATCTTCTTGGAAGAACTCTCCGTCATATGTGTTGGGGTCTATGTTGTAATCTTCATTGTTTGGTACAGGTAGTTTATCATGTGGCGATACCTTGTACACAACGTCCCAACCCTTAAGACGGTCGTCGGTTTGGCACGGGTATGAGAGATAATAAACTTGCGTGGCCTGTTGAGCCACAATATAGACATCGTCTCCTGGTAAGACGGATGATTGTCGAATTTCGACTAGCCCAAGATTAGGGGTCCGTCTCACTACTGATGGATCAAACCAATGAAATTTGAATATGACTGGATTAAGAGGTTTGCAACCATGAAACATGAGTTCGTATATTTCTTCAAGTCTTCCCTAGTACTCGACCCCATCAATGCCCGGCGTAAAAACTGCGGTATTTGTGGTTCTTCGATTGGGCCGACTCTGCTCGTGGCTTGTTGTGTGAAAGCGATAGTCATTCACGTCATAATCGGTAAACGACTTGACCCTATAGGCACAGCCATCGGCAACCTATCTCAACTCGGCACTCATAGACGCATCAGTTTGGCCCTACAAGTTCAAGCAGGGTGGTTCGTTATATTATTCGCATGCAATGTTTTCCTAAACGGTAAACGGTAGACAGTCGGCGAGGTCTCGTGTAGCGTTTAGACCGTGTACCCGGCGTGTACACGGTTTGACACGGATTACTCGTTTTTACTTTATTTGTAAAAATAACTATAATAACCTGTGTATATATTCCGATAACATAGATAATATAGAATTACACAACAACGGTTAGTCCAATAATATAGAATTAAGAACCTAAGTGCTAGACCTAATAGCCTAAGTGCCTAATAAAATACTCCCTCCATCCTAAAATAAGTGCACATGTCGCTTATCGAGGAGTCAAACTCTTTTAAGTTTGACTAAGTATGTAGAAAGTAATATTAATATTTGTATATTCAAATAATTTTTATTATGAAAGTATATTCCACAACTAATCTAATGGTACTTATTACACATCATAAACATTGGTAATATTTTGAAAATAATTTATTTTCAAAATATTACCCAGTGTTCGCCTACACGGCCGTGTAGACCGATTACACGGCCGTTTTTTACCGTTTACACGGCGATCCCGTGTAACCTACCGTTTATGGCCTAAACTGCACGTTCAGCTACCGAGTAGCGATTACACGCCGAGTAATCGGTCTACACGGCCGTGTAGGCGAACACTGTTCGCATGTACGAGCATCTTGTAATGTCAAACTAAGTACGAGCTAAATTGGACTGTACCTTCTGTTTGAACCAAGAAATGAAATCGGGCATTCCATTTCCCGCACCCTCTCTGAGAAGGGTCTTAGCTTCCTGCGGGGTAGGTTCCCTTGATTCACGCCAGAATTGACGATGAAATTCCCTGTACCAACGAGAAACATAGGAGTTGGACATAGAATAGTGACTACTTGAGAACAAGTTTGTTGAGAACTTACAGCATGTACGGCTCCACTTCGGATAGGTTGATCAACACATACAGCATGATAGCGCGCCACTCTTCATGTTTCAAGATCTTGTGGGTCGCACCACTTGCACTTCCGAGTTGCCCTCGGAAAATGCTAAGGCTCGATTCATCTTCACCGGCATTGTAACGAGGAGGTGGATTATGCACGCTAGGAAGGTTGTTAGCATAGTATTTTGTTGTGAAGTTTGAAACCTCCTCTAGAATATATGCCTCTGCAATGGATGCTTCAATTTCGCATTTGTTTTTACATTTAGTTCGAAGAACCTTTTGACATCTCTCAATTGAATAGCACCAATGGCCCTGCACAGGCCCCCCCATTCGTGCTTCATACGGGAGGTGCAGAATCATATGCTGCATCGGATTGAAGAAGCCGGGTGGAAAAATCTTCTCCAACTTACAGAGCAACACATGCGCCATTTTTTCCATTTCTGCAACCACGGTACAAGATAATTCCTTGGCACAAAGCTGGCGGAAGAAATTGCTCAACTCCACTAGCACCTACCAGACATGCTCAGGGACGTAGCCTCGAACCATCACCGGAAGTAGGTGCTCAAGCCATATGTGGTAATCATGACTCTTGAGCCCATTGACTCGCATAGTAGCTAAGTTCACTCCCCTCTTCAGATTCGTTACATACCTATCAGGGAACATTAACGTTTGGAACCTTTCTAGTACCTCCCTCCTTTGGGCCCTCGTCAGGACAAAATCGACCTTAGGCTTTCTCCATGACTTGCCGGCTCTGAGAGGCGCCATATCCAGCTTTGGTCTGTCGCATAACCTCGCTTGATCCACTCTAGCCTTAACGTTATCCTTTGTCTTATCAGGAATGTCCATGATTGTACCAAAAATTGCCTCAGCGATATTCTTTTCAGTGTGCATTACATCAATGTTATGTGGAAAAAGAAGATCATCAAAATAGGGGAGGTTCCACAAGCACGACTTCTGAGTCCAAGCATGTTGCTCGCCATATCTCACAAAACCACCTTCTTGTTTATTGACCTCGAGAGCGTCTAACTGAGCACGAACCGCGGCTCCTGTCATCATCTGCGGTGCAGGGTCTGTAACTATGACATCTTTCGTAAAGTTCTTGATGTCTAGTCTGAATGGATGGTCAGGAGAGAGGAATTGTCGATGTTTGTCGAACGAAGAATACTTGCCACCCTTCGTCAACCAAATGAACATCAGAGAAGCCTTGCATACTGGGCATGGGAACCTCCCGTGAACACACCAGCAGCAGAAAATCCCATATGCCGGCAAGTCATGCAGGGAGTACGGGTACCAAACATGCATTTTGAAGTTTGTCTTTGTAGCTCGGTCATATGTCCATACCCCTTCCTCCCAAGCATGGACCAAATCATCAATCAGAGGCTCCATGTACACACTCATATTATTCCCCTGGTGTTCTGGAATTATCAACGACAAAAATATGTTCTGTCATTGAAAGAGGATGCCAGGGGGGAGATTGAGGGGGATAATGAACATGGGCCAACAGGTGTACGGGGCAGCCGCCATTCCGTAAGGATTGAACCCATTTGTTGCCAGTGCAACACGTACATTACGAGCCTCTAGAGCTTTCTCAAGATGAATCTCATCAAGCCTTGTCCAGGCTTCACCATCGGATGGGTGTACCATCTTCTTAGGATTGTATCGACGTCCGTTTTTGTGCCATGTCATCTGTTTCGCGGATTCCTCAGTCATGTAAAGCCGTTGGATCCTCGGTATAAAAGGAAGGTACTGTAGGATCTTCACGGGGATTGCGAGTTGCCTCTTCTAACCATCACCAGAGTCTACCTCTAGGAACCTAGATGATTCGCACTTCACATAGTACTTTTCTTCCGCATACTCTTTCCTAAATAAGATGCACCCCTTCAGACAAGCATGTATCTGCTCGTATGGCATCTTAAGTGCACGAAGGAGTTTCTGTGCCTCATACATGCTCTTTGGCAAGATGTGACCATCCAGGAGCAGGCTGCCAACAACTGTGACCATAACATTGAAGGCGTCTCGACTCAAGCTAAACTGGGACTTCATGGCCATTAGGCGTGCAATGGCATCCAGTTGAGAAACCTTGGAATGCCTGTGAAGGGGTTGCTGTGCCGCAGACAACATGTCATAATACGCTTTTACGGTAGCCTCTGGCTCCTCCTCCCTACGTCCTTTATTGAAGTGTGCTTCATGATAGTCATTTAACATGTCTCCTACCCCGGCATCCCCATCATATTCCTCGATGCGTTGTCTCACGACCTCGTCTCTCCCACGATCTGCTTCACCATGGTATATCCATCTAGTATAGTCTGCCGTAAATCCATTCTTGCAAAGATGTTTACCCATGACCACCTTGGTTTGCCGATGCATGTTTGCACATTTGCTGCAGGGACACCAAGTGACACTAGCTCCTTTAACCCTTGCAAATGCCCATTCCAAGAAAGCATCGGTCTTGTCAATCCATTCAGCGGTCAACGAAGTCTGACTAGAGCGGCCCGTGCACATCCACTTACGGTCATCCATCCTCTAGCATATCAACGAGTAATATAAAAAATCACGTTGCATCTACACGTTCCTATACTATCTAATAGGTGAAGATAGGTCCTAATCCCACCCAAGGATGTATAGATGGGGTTAGTTTCCATCTCTACTCCTATCCGAGATAGAATTTCGGCAGCACCTCCCCGTTGTTCTCCAAATACACGTCCTGGAAGGGAGATTGTGTATCCGGAGAACAACAGGGAGATGCTGCCGAAACTCTATCACGGATCGGAGTAGAGCATGGAAACTACCCACATCTACACATCCTCGGGTTGTCCAAAAAATGTGGACAATTCGAAACAGATACGGTTATAGATATGCAAAAATCTGCATATTTCCAACCGTATCTCTATGGAACGGGAGACGTCTAGCTAGGTTACGTGATATACGAACATGATACGGAAAGAAGGGTCTTTTATGCCTCACATTGCTGTCCTACTAAAGTGACGAGTCGAGGGCAAGGCGGAACCAGGCGGCAGGGCGCAGGGCAGGGAGCGGTGGCAAAAACCAGCAAGTTGATATGTGGTTGTAAGATTCAAGCAACAAGTGTTTAGAAAAACAGCCAAGATATGACCTAGAACCCTGCTAGGTGCTCACTAAAGCAGTATTCTAAAATGCACAGAGCTGCACCTAACCCCCTAATAGCTAATTAGGCAGGTAATTAAAGTAGTGTTGGAATCATATCTATGAGGCAGTCAGCCATAAGCAAGAGCTGCTGATTGCAAGATGCTAGCACAGTTCTGAAACAAACTAAGTGATAGCTTCAACGATAAGTTTTGTTCATAAAAAACATACAACCTTGGTTTATGAAACATCAATGGCTGATGGTTAATGCTATCGACATCAAAATTAGTTTCCCTGATGCTGACTAATATGAACGTGAGTTTGAAGATTTAAATACCAAAGTTTTGAGATTATTGGATCAACTTAAGATTTTACTAAACGACTGGATGGGGTTGGATTGGATACCATCTTGTATTGACTTTAGATTGGATGTGGATTTTTGTTTTTAATTGGATTTCAATTACAGTAGTACACAATTGATGAGTAAATCAGCCTGGGTCAGTATCAAAATTGATGCGATGGTATGAACCAAAACAGAAACGTTTCTTTCAACTAAAATAGGGTGTTATTACAAATACAAAATGGTAATGGATCCAAATGATCATGTCAGATATCAAGCTAGTTGATGTTCACCAACATGACCAATGCTGACAATGTCACCTATATCTAAATGTACCTTCTCTAAAAAAAAGTACAGATCAGATGGCGTCTATCTAGATATAGATATTTTAACTCGGAAAGAGACCTACTCATCAGATGCATGCTTGGGTTCCTACTGAATACGAAAAAATAACACAGCAAAAACAACAGCACTGACAGGAATAATCCAGGATGCAACCAAAGAAAACAGCAAGTGGTGGTTGTTTGGCCATTGGCCCCATCTGAAAATATCTAACATCTAAAAAAAATCTAACTTATCCAGAGAATCAAACGGAAAAGCTGTATAAAAACCACCAGCCTCCGCATCACTTCTTCCTCCGTCCCTCCCAAGAACTCGGAAGCAGAGCAAGCCGCAAGGGATGGATAGCAAGCGGGTGGGAATTGTCAGTGCAGGCGTGAGCGGCCTAGCAGCCTGCAAGCATGCCCTCGACAAGGGGTTCAGGCCAGTGGTGTTTGAGGCTGACGGAACCATCGGCGGAGTGTGGGCACACACCTTGGAGTCGACGAGGCTTCAGGCACCAACGACGGAGTATGGCGCAGCAGACTTGTACAGGCAAATCGGATAGGAGAAAACAAGCTATTACTTCAAAGATGAACAGAAATAGGCTGGCAGACCGGTAACAGGCAAGATACATTACACCTTATGATTTATTTACAGCAAAAGGTAGATCTTCAAATGAGCTTCTCACTCAACAAAGTAAGCTATTTCCCAATCATTATCCCCCAGTCAAGCCAGCGAGGTAAATCAATACACTTGCCCCCTTGTGGCCTTGGTTAAGGTTTGAACACAAACACAGCAGGCGCGGCCCAGTAAAGGACATGGGTGTATACATACACTACACCAGATAATTTTTTGAAACATAATCGAATTAGTAGGCATAACACATGTATACTCCTGTAATTATATCAGATCCGAATACAAATAGGTTAAGATAGGGTTTGGATGCTCAGTTTCGCGTAGCAGGAAGGGAAGAGAAGGGGTGGGCGTACTCGTCGCCGGTGAAGGGCCCGAAGAAGACCTGGCGAAGGGCGGCGGCGGCGGTCGTCCAGTCGTCGCCACGAGAGAGAGCTTCGCACGCGGGGCGCCGGGGGCGGGCGGCACCGTGGGCGGGGCGGGGCGCAGAGGGCGGGCGGCGCGGGGGGCGGGAAGCGCCGGGCAGGGCAGCGGTGCGGTGGCAGGGCGCGGTGGGGCTGGGAGGCGGCGGCGCGCGGTGCGGTGGGGCGCAGAGAGGAGAAAGAGGCCAGGAGAAGGGGCAGTTGAGGAGCAGGAAAATAAAAGGGGGAGGCGGAGCGCCTGGGAGCAAGAGGCGAGGCGAGGATGAGGGGAGGAGGGGAAGCAGCGGGCAGGGAAAGAGGTTGGGGGTGCAGGGCGAGGGGGGATGGGAGGCGGCGGAGCGCGGTGCGGTGGGGG